>NW_027133653.1:0-11598 GCF_026122565.2 Emydura macquarii macquarii | reverse complement strand
TTTCACTGTAATACAACTATTACAAACCAATTTTTTATTCCATCCATCTCTATCATCCATCTCTATTCCAAAACAGAGTTGTTGGAATCTGTACAGGAACAAGCAAGGGTAACTTTATTACTTAATGACTTAATGACTTAATTAGAAAGTATTCCAAATCCTGTTTTTAATGGGTTTGTGCTATTAACTCTTTGTTCAGCGAGCAGTTCTATGATACAGTCTTCTGGTAATTGACCAGTAGCTGCTTCTAGCACTTACATTCAGAATTGTGCACACAATAACTCATGAGACAACAAAACTGCTGGTCTCTGTTTCAGGGAAGCGTAGAGATGACATGAAGGAAAAGGGATTGTAGTAGTGGTTGTATGTAATTTACATCCATCACCTGTTACACAAGCATGGCTGAAGGAACTTGCAACTCACTGGATATAAGTGCAACACTTCTTTGCACTATTCACCATTTGGGACACCAACCCCTCTCCCACCCAGCTGAAGTAACTGTCTGTGTTAGCTTATAACTTGCCAAATGTCTACACAAACCTTGTCTAGGGAGAGGATGGGGTCCTGAGAGGATAAAGAGATGCCTTTAGGATGATCGATCTCTCTGGATCCAGTTAACACTGGCCAGGCAAAGCACTTCAGCTTCTCCTGCAGGGATTCTTCAGGTTCAGAGTGTATCACCGGGAGCGTTTGCTAAGTGAATGTTAAGAGAGCCCAGTTCTGATCTAATTTACAAATGTAAATCTGGAGTGACGCTGTTGAAGTCAATGTTCCTCAACTCAGAACCTCGCCTACGGATTTTTCCCACATCCTGCAAAGAAGCAGAGAGGTAATTTGGGCTCTTGGGAGTGGAGAAAATTATAAAAAAATGAGGCAATGAAACACATTTATAAATAACATCAAAGCAGGAGAGATAAATACAATGACCATTTTCACCATCTGCTTCTGTTGGAAAAAGATTCCAAGTGTGGTTCATTACCTTGCACCGATAAGGGACCCACACAGGATTTCAGGCTGGACAGTCTCCAAAAGAGTTTATTCTGCAGAAGGTCAATTCCCAAGCCCACAAGTGGACAGTGGAAAAAGACCCCGAACAAAGGATTTCAGACAGTTTTATACCTTATTACTACTTAAACATTCATGACAAGACCATACATATCCCCCTTACAAGGGCACAAACCTATTTTCTCTATAACTATTGGTCTATATTATTATTCATAAGATACTTTTACAGATATTTTGCAGCTAACTACAACTTATCTATCAAGGTTGCAGAACTTGCTGAGTTCAGCCGGGGCTTATCTCCTTCTGCATTCCTAAGAACTTTCCATGATCTGTGCACAGAGTGAAACGGCCTTGCCTTATAAACAAAGAAGCTGCAAAAATGGAGTAACTATAGTCAAGCAGACAATTATTTTCCTTCACTTCCCATGTGTATAAACAAGATACAATGGGCCACACTCAGAAGTGGAAGGCCAGAGAGGGTGTGTCACAATTTTAAAATCACACAGTGCTCAAGCAAGCTGTGGAACTCACAACCACAAGATATCAATGGGACAAAGAGTTTAGCAGGATACAAAGAGGGACTGGTTATTTATATGGGGAACCAGAAAATCCAATTACAGTAGTGGGGACTTTTTTTAAAAAGGTTTGGGAGCGCTATAAAACTTCCTGATTTACATTATAAAGTATATCTAACCAGTGGGTGTCAGGAGGAAACTTTCCCTAGGGACTGGTTATCTCACAGCTGTCTATTGCAGGGCTTCATTTCCTTTCTCAAAAGCATCTGTTACTGACCACTGAATACTGGGCTAGATGGACTACAGATCTGATGAAGACTGGCAGTGCCTATCTTCCAAACGGTGGTATACATAAGAATATATGAACAGCCATCTCCGGCTGGACCAATGGTCCATCTAACCCAGTATCTTGTTCCTACACTGGCCAATGCCAGGTGCTTCAGAGGGAATGAATAGAACAGGTAATTGTCAAGTGTAAATCCAAGACTATGTTTTTGTTGATCTTCCTTGAGCTCCTAGAAGTCTCTAGACTTGCACTGAGAGCAGAATGATTTCTTGTTTATATCGTCTAGTCTCCTGTTATTTTTCCTTACAGGAAATAAAGTTCAAAACTCCTCAGACCTGCCCAGTGCAGCATGTCAGCTCTCAATGACACCAAATTCCAACCTGCAGTGTTCCTTCTCACTGGAATACCTGGGCAGGATGACGTCCATGTCTGGATTTCTATCCCCTTCTGCTTAACGTATGTTACTTCAATATTAGGAAATTCATTCATTCCATTCATTATAAAAACAGATCCATCCCTCCGTGAGCCCATGTACATTTTCCTTTCCATGTTGGCCATCACAGACCTTGGCTTATCAATATCCACCATGCCAACAATACTGGGCATATTCTGGTTCAACTCTAGGGAGATCAGCCATGATGTCTGTTTTGCCCAGCTGTTCTTCATCCACTCATTTACGTTAACTGAATCCTCTGTGCTCTTGTTCATGGCCTTTGACCGCTTTGTTGCAATCTGTAACCCGCTGAGATATGCTTCCATCTTAACCCCGCCCAGAATAGCCAAGATGGGATTGGTGTCTCTACTGAGAGGTATGGTTGTAATATTCCCTCTCCCCATTCTCCTGAAACAGTACCGATACTGTCATGCCAACATCCTCTCCCATTCCTTCTGCCTCCACCAGGAGGTCATGACAATGGCTTGTTCTGATATCAGAGTCAACATCATCTATGGTTTCTTTATAACAATGTCTTCAGTGGTGTTGGACTTCCTACTCATTATCGTATCTTATGTGATGATCCTCAAAACCGTGCTGAGCAATGCGTCCCACGCAGCACGCCTCAAGGCCCTGAACACCTGCGTCTCCCACATCTGCGTCGTCCTGCTTTCCTACATGCCACGGATTGGCTTGGCCGTGATATACAGATTCGTGAAGAGCTCTTCTCCCTTGCTTAAGAATATCCTGGGCAATGTCTCTTGGCTGATCCCGCCCCTGATGAACCCAATCGTGTACAGTGTTAAAACCAAAGCCATTCGTGCCAGGATAATCAGGGTCTTCATCAAGTGAAGGGTCAGTTCATCACCCGCTACAGAGAATCAAACCCCTGTAAGTGGTTTCTTGCTATTCTGCTCTCCACAGCACAGGGGGCAGCTCTGGGGCAGCAGAGAAATATTCCAGTCCAGCTGGAAGTAAAGCACAGTGCCCTGTGGTTTGTGCACTCCTCTGCAGCTCAACGTCCAAGGTCACACAGGGAGTCTGTGCAAGAGCTCGGAATTAAATGTGAGTTGCATTATTCCTGGTGCCCTGCCTTACGCACAACACACTCCTTCCTTTCCCCAACCACAAGACGGGACCAGCTTGTGGAACTAAAAGAGATCATAGCTCTTCTTCTTTTTGTGCTCCTGTTGCACACAGCTTTGTGTGTTCCTGTCACACGTAAAAATGTCCAGTCCATTTCTTGAATCCTCCTAAGCAACAGCAGCTGGTGGCCAGGATCTCCACGCTTTAATTATACGTAGTTTAAATAAAATACAAAAAATCAAGCTCACTTGATTGTCATGGGTTCCTTGTATAGAGCAGAATTTATTATTATTTTTCAGTCTTTGCCAGGGCCGGGTGTGCGCCTGGGGATGTGAAGAGCACAAAGCAGGGCATGATCCCTGGGCACCTACAGGCAAAACAGGCTCTTGGATTTGGTATCTGGTGCATTTAAGAGTAGCAAAGTCGTGCACAGGCAAATGGGCCTGGAGTGGGATGGGACCCAGCAGTTGGCTATATAGGAGTCCTTCACCCAGGGCTTAATAATAAACCGTAGCTCTAATAGACCAATTGTCATCAGGAGATTGATAAATTAAACAGTAATGTGTGAGCACAGGACTAGATGGGATTCACCCAAGAGGTCTGACAATACGCAAACATGACATTGTAGAACTACTAACTGTAATATAACAGAAAACATCTTAATGCTGCTGTTTAAGCCCATGGTTTGACCACATCTTGTACACTGTGTGCAGTTCTGGTTGCCCATCTCAAAAAAGATATATTTGAATTGGAAATAGTACAGCGAAGGATAATAAAAACGATAAGGGGGATGGAACAGTTTCCATATAAGGAGAGATTAATAAGACTAGGCTTACTAATAGGTTGTGCTAGAGATCTATAAAATCATGACTGGTGTGGAGAAAGTGACTAAGAATGTGTTATTTATCTTTTCTCATAAAACAAGAGCCAGGGGTCAACCAATGAAATAAAGAGGCAGCAGGTTTAAATATAAAAAAAACCCAAGATCTTTGTCACACAATGGGCAGGCAGCCTGTGGATCTCGTTGCCAGGGAATGTTGTGAAGGTCAAAAGTATGACTGGGCCCAGAAAAGAATTACACAGGGCCACCGAGGACAGGTCCATCGATGGCTATCAGCCAAGATGGTCAGGGAGGCAGGTGGCAGGGCCTTTTTCCCTATCATCTGCCCCCCCATTGGGGTCATGCAGAGTTAAATGTAAAAGTTACTATTTGCCAAGCATGACTTTCCTGTCTATATGTGTGGATCTCCTTCCTATCATATGCTATAGATATTGGCCATGGACTGGTATCTTATCCTGGTATTGTTTCCCTGGGTAACTCCCTTAGGTAGAAGGTACCTGAAGGCCAGACAGCGATGTGTTGATGGCCTGTCAAGGACACTGCGCTCTCACAATTGACCACAAAAGAAACTCCTAGCGCCCAGACAACTCTTCCTGTGCACAGCTCCGCAAGAATATGAGCAATGCTGCCCCGTGAGTCACCAAGCCGTGCAAGGAGCTGTGATCTGCTCATGTGACCCTGGACTCCATCTTGGGCCAGTAACTTTCCACAAACAGAGGCTGTAGCTGTGTATGAGACAGTAAAATTCCACGCACAGGGCAAAGGGTATCAAAAACCCCTGAGACATCACAATCTTTTGTCTTCATTTCCTGCCTCTTTTCTCTGGGCTGCATTTCTGACAAGGAAGCTTCTTTTATTATTAAACCTTTAGTTTTTAGTTACTAAAGTATTAGCATCAACCTGATTACTGGGTCAGGCCTGAGTGATATATTGACCTGGCTAAGTGACTGAGATTGAGATTAGAAGACCCCTCTCTGTGATGAAATTAGTTTCAGTAACCACTCCTCATAGAGTCCAGCGTCTGGGTGGGGAGCCCAGCGCTGGGTGCCAAAGGAGACTGCATTTTTGGCTTCTTGGTAACCAGTGTGTGAGACAGTTCACTCTTCTTACTGGCTTGTTATAATCTAGGAATTGACGAAATACCAGTGTGGGGTGAGTCTGCCCTGCTTCTCAGCCGCCTGTCCTGAATCTGGTGTTCTCAACGGTGAACCACTGAGGCATGGTGACACGTGGACACAAAGCTCACCATTGATAGGTGTTTCACAGACTACTGTTCACTACTCCCGGGAGGTATCCCCCTTTAACAGATGGGGAAACTGAGGGAACAGGAAGGATAGTGCCTTGAGACTTGGGACAAATCACTTGCTCACTCTAGGCCCCAGGCTCTCCGTGCACTAAATGGAGATTATTATGCCCGGGGTGCTGCTACCGAAAGGCGCTAAGCAGGGCCTTACAGTCACTCGCTGCACTGAGCTGGTTCCGTGCAGCACATTGTTAGGCCTCTGTGCACTGTGCAGAATTCCAGGCAGTGAGCGGTTCCTGGTAAACAAGCAAGACAAGGCTGAAAACTGAGCTGTGTGGAAAACTATTTTTGTGGCTGTGGTTTGTAGCTGTTTCTTTGAAAACCCCTCCTGTGTGAGAAGAACTGCACTCCCTTGATCACAAGTCAGGGCAGGTGTTTGTCCAGCCTGTTCCTAAAAAACTCCAGTGATGGGGATTCCACAACCTCCTTTGGAAGCCTGGTCCATAGCTTAGCCCATTACTTCATATCCTACCATCAATGGACATGGAGAACAACTGATCACCTCTTTACAACAGCCCTTCACATATTTGAAGACTGTTTTCAGGTCTCCTCTCAGTCTTCTTTTCTCAAGACTAAACATGACCAGTTTCTTTCAGCCTTTCCTCAGAGATCAGGTTTGCTAAACCTCCCCCTTTGATCATTTTTGTTGCTCTCCTTTGGACTCTTCCAATTTGTCCACATCTTTCCTAAATTGTGGTGTCCAGAACTGGACACAGTGCTCCAGTTGGGACCTCACCAGTGCTGAACAGAGCGGGACAATTACCTCCTTTGTCTGACATGATACTCCTGTTAATACACCCCAGAATGATTGTAGCCTTTTTTGAAACTGCATCACACTCATATTCAATTTGTGATCCACTATAACCCCAGATCCTTTTCAGCAGTGCTACCACTGAGCCAGGTATTCCCCGGTTTGTAGTTCTGTCTTTGATTCTTCCTTCCTCAGGGTAGTGATTTGCACTTGTCTTTATTGAATTTCAGCTTGCTGATTTCAGATCAACTCTCCAATTCATCAAGTTTATTTCAATTCTAACCCTGTCCTCCAAAGTGCTGGCAACCGCTCCCAGCTTGGCATCATCTGCCCTTTCTATAGGCACCCTCTCCACTCTCCTATCCTAGGAAGCAGTGACTCTAAAAGGATTTCAGGGTCATGGTGGAAACCAGTTGAACATGAGCTCCATGTGCCGTGCTGTAGCTAAGTTGACTTCCTCCAGTAGTATAGACATGGCCTAAGAGAACAAATGTGACCCTACATGTCCAAGCGGGGGTGTGTCAGGTGAGCACGGGGGTGGGTTACTGTACAGGTGGCTCTGTAACCTCGGGAACAAAATGCAATAGCTGGAAGATGCAAGCAGGACAGATTCAGTTTAGAAATAAGGAGCAATTTTTTAACACTAAGGGTCATTATCTGTTGAAATAATTTCCCGAGGGTCGATGGCGGATTGGCATCCCTGGGCCAGCTCCTACATCCAGACTGGCTGATTGCTCAGAGATCTGCTCTCACTCAGACAGACGTTCTGGTCTTGATGCAGGTGGGAAATTCCCTGCCCTGCATTATCCAGCTCAGAGTAGCTGATTATAGCAGCTCCTTCCGGCCTTTGAAGCTATGAGCCTATGAAACCATGAGTGACTCCAGATCACACCTGCACGCTCCCCCCATTCACTGCTATGAGCTAGTTCAGACGGGTACCTTCACACAAGAAGCTTTCCCTAAACTGAGGCGAACTCGTGCCAAGCCCACAGTTATCTTGTCCCTGGCCATGCCGTCGCTGCATCCCCTTGGCCAGGTGCTCTCCAAGGGCAGACTGGTGTCCCTGTGGGAGTGATCGCTGTGCTCTAGCCATTCATCATTTCGGTAGCTTTGTCTGCATCTGCTAGCTCCTGGCGGGAAGGCCCATGAGCAGTGCAATAAGGTGATTTTCACCGAGGTAAACACACAGCTTTTGCCTTGGGTTCTGCAGCTAATGAGGCCCACCTAGGCCTCACCCAGGCTTGGGGTAGAGGTGTGAGGGGTTCTCAGCCTATGCCTGCACTTGAACACATATGTGGAGAGTTGCACACTTGCAGAGCTTACTGTGCACATGCTCACGCCTGTTCCGCGTACCCACGCCAAGTGTCCCCACATGCTGTGCTGGACACAGATACAAGCTGTGCCTGAGCATGTACCCACATCCACACTGCCTCCTTTGTTACACGACATTAGCGCTACCATTTCAGGGTGGAATCCCGCCATCTGTGCGTCGGAGGAGACGCTCTAAGAACCGCTGGGCTGTGGGCCCTGTCATCCACCCTCACACATTTGCCGATGGCAGGCCCTCACCTCTTCTCCTGCCAGACTGGGTGGAAGACATGGAGTAATTGGATGATGATCTGGTTCTGCGCCTGTTCCTTATTGCAGGACTGGGCTTTATAACAATGGAGTAGGAGATTGGCTCCCATGGTACAGATATGGTGAATGCTGGTATTCTGCAGTAGGTCCTTGAGTAGACGTCCCTTCTGGTGCGGGAAAACCAGCACAGTGTGGTGGAATCACCTCATTTTGGACACCTGGGGTGACCAGCGGCAGCTTCAGAACTTCCAAATGAGGAAACGAACCTTCATAGATCTGTGAAGAGCTCGAGCCAACCCTCTGCTATCAGGACACTCGAGTCAGGGAATCCATACTGGTGCAGAATGGGTTGTTTCCGTCCTGTGAAAGTGGATAACACGAGGCAGCTATTGGTCCATTGCAAACCACTGTGGGGTTTGAAAGTCCACTGGTGGAGTCGTGGCTGCGTGTATTTGTGGTGCAGTGAACTATTCACAGGTGGTTGCCACAAACAAAGATTCAGAAAGAATAGCTGGATTTTAGAGGCTGGGGTTTCCAAGCTGTGCATGCGGCACCAATGGTATCCCAGCCCAATATTTTGCACACCAAAGGGGGTGAGTGAGGATGGGAACCGAAACTCGTTCTACAAGGCTTGGGGCCCACACAGGCAGATTCATGAATACCAACATGGAAATCACTGGAAAGGTTCACACCACTACAGCTGTGGAGATTGGGAGTGTACTTGAAGAGGCGAAAAAGGGACTTTATTTCTCAGAAATGACATGGTTCCCTTCAGTATGTCTGTGTCAACAGTTATTTTGGGGGGACCCACAGGACCACTGCTACCTTGACTCATGAAAACAAACCCTGACATTAAGGACTCGGGACAAGGGACTTCAGTTACAGAGCCTGTTACCAGGAAGAATTTAGGGAGGCCAACGCCCCAAACTGCTGGTATGGTAGTTCACTCTATTGGAATTTCCAGGTAGACAATCCTCCCTTGAAAGGACACAGATACAGCCCTCCGATCAAAATAGAATACACAAGCTGATCAGGAACAGTCAACATAGATTCACCAAGGGCAAGTCATGTCTGATCAACCTGATTGCCTTCTATGAAGAGGTGACTGGCTCTGTGGATGTGGGGAAAGCGGTGGATGTGATATACCTTGACTTTAGCAAAACGTTTGATACAATCTCCCACAGTATTCTTATCAGCAAGTTAAAGATGTATGGGTTGGTTGAATGGACTATAAAATGGATAGAGAGCTGGCTAGAGCATAGGGCTCAACAGGTAATGATCAATGGCTCCATGTCTAGCTGGCAGCCGGTAACAAGCGGAGTGCCCCAAGGGTCGGTCCAGGGTCCGGTTTTGTTCAACATCTTCATTAATGATCTGGAGGATGGGATAGATTGCACCCTCAGAACATTTGCAGAAGACATTATGTTAGGGGGTGTGGTAGATACCCTGGAAGGTAGAGATAGGATATAGAGTGACCTAGACAAATTGGAGGATTGGGCCAAAAGAAATCTAATGAGGTTCAACAAGGACAAGTGCAGAGTCCTCCACTTTGGATGGAAGAATCCCATGCACAGCTACAGACTGGGGACCAAAGAGCTAGGCAGCAGTTCTGCAGAAAAGGACCTGGAGGTTACAGTGGATAAGAAGCTGGATATGAGTCAGCAGTGTGCCCTGGTTGCCAAGAAGGTTAATAGCATATTGGGCTGCATTAGTAGGAGCATTGCCAGCAGATCAAGAGAAGTGATTATTTCCCTCTCTTCGGCATTGGTGAAGCTGCATTTGGCGTATTGTGTCCAGTTTTGGGCCCCCCATTACAAAAAGGATGTGGACAAGTTGGAGAGAGTCCAGTTAAGGGCAACCAAAATGATTACGGAGCTTGAGCAGAAGACTTATGAGGCGAGGCCGAGGGAACTAGGTTTGTTTAGTCTGCAGAAGAGAAGAATGAGGGGGGATTTGATAGCAGCCTTCAACTACCTGAAAGCGGGTTGTAGGGAGGATGGAGCTCGGCTGTTCTCAGTGGTAGTAGATGACAGAACAAGGAGCAATGATCTCAAGTTGCAGTGGGGGAGGCATAGGTTGGATATTATGAAAACGTTTTTCACTAGGAGGGTGGTGAAGCACTAGAATGGGTTACCTAGGGAGGTGATGGACTCTTCATCTTTAGAGGTTTTTAAGCTGAGGCTTGACAAAGCCCTGGCTGAGATGATTTACCTGAGGTTAGTCCTGCCTTGAGCAGGGGGTTGGGCTAGATGACCTCATGAGGTCCCGTCCAACTCTAATATTCTATGATTCTATGATTCTAAGCTGTGATACTTCGAAAACCGATACCAAATTTATTGAGAAGTGAATGGTTACATTAATAGGAAAGAGATAGAAATTAAACATAACATGTAACCATATTTCTGAATAAAACTATTAGAAGATATATGGTACAAAAAATAATACTTAGATTACTAGACTATATATGGTATAAGAAAACCTGTAACAACTCTACAATACTTAACACCTTTGATTTAATAATACATCGATTAACATTCTGTCAGAAACATTTATATACTAAAACAGCGATCATCCAGCAAGTATGGATCAGGTGCTTGCTGGATGGGTAGAGAGGGAGAACTTCACTCAAGCATCCAACTTTATTGACATGCAAACTCAGGGGATCGTTTACTTACATAACCTTTAGAATATCCTTCTGTCCATCCAGGAAGGTCCTTCTGCTCTGTCCAAGAACTGCTAAGAGCTACCTCGGCTCAGACACAGAGCGGGGACTCAGTTAGCCCGGTTGTCCAAGACCTAAGGCGCACCCTTGCTTAACCTTGTTTAAGTTGCTCTTGAAGTCCTTTTCCTTGGTTCTCTCGATCGTCTTCTCTCTTCCGTGCTCTCTGGTCAGTCTTGGCTCTGCATAAAGCTGGCTGGCTGACCCTTGGCTATTGACAGCTTATCAGAAGGTCAGAATGGGGTGGGGAGGGGGACGTCAGGAGTGAGAGCATCAGAATGGGGGGGAGACGTTAGGTCATCCAAGCTTAGCCAATCAGCTGGAGGACTACCCAAGATGCTAATAAGGTCATACCTGCCATGTTAATCAGGTTCTGATGTCAAAAGGCTCTTAAGCCAATCCATACCTCATATGCTAATTAGCCTTGCCTCTCATGCTAATTAGAAGGGTGGGGCAGGGAGCAAGGGGGGGTTATGTCAGGAGTGAGAACGTCAGCCATGGGGAGGGGCAGGGCTAGGAGCGAGGAGTGAGGCGGAAGGTGGGAGTGAACAGCGAGGAGAGCTAGCTTCTAATTGCCAACAGCAGATTCACGTCTTCATTTTTATCCTAAAAGATCCTTTTCTTACAACTTAGCATGGTTTTAAATATCATGGACCATCCCACCGCTGATACGCTCCTCATCGATCCAACTGATCACTGCTATTCTTGTTATAATTTAAAACCCTTCCTGAGGCTTCTCGGTGACCCCTCTGACCTGACTATTCTTCCTGGCAGACTCAAATCATTGGAAACCAAACTCTCTGGCTACGCCAGGCCCTGCGTGCTGGGCTGCGAAGCTGTTGCGAACCCAGCACTTTTACTCTGGGAGCGCCTGCGTTGGAGGATTTGTGTCCCGTTCAGACTCAGTGTTAGCGGGGGATGGGCCCACTGTTGTGCGGGACTTTTCTGGCTCACAAACTACCCCAGTGGAGTTGGCTAGTAACAGGATCTGAGTCCTTGCCCTGACTCCCTTTACCCAGAGGTCGGCCTGACCTCGAGGGCTCGAGGGCTCCCCACCCACTCTTATCTGTGACAGACCCGG
>NW_027133652.1:0-1175 GCF_026122565.2 Emydura macquarii macquarii | reverse complement strand
ACCCAGATCCAACCCCGAAACTTGCAAACCGTGGGGACCCAGACCCAACCCCGAAGCCTGCAAACTCCGGGGACTCTGACCCAACCCCGAAGCCTGCAAACCCTGGGGACCAAGACCCAACCCTGAAGCCTGCAAACCCCGGGGACCCAGACCCAAACCCTAAGCCAGCAAACCCCGGGGACCAAGAACCAACCCCTAAGCTAGCAAACCCCGGGGCCTCAAAACCAACCCCTAAGCGAGCACATCCCGGGATTCAGACCCAACCCCGAAGCCTGCAAACCCTGGGGACCCAGACCGAACCCCGAAGCCTGCAAACCCCGGACACCCAGATCCTACCCCAAAGCCTGCAAACACTGTGGACCCAGACCCAACCCCGAAGCCTACAGACCCCGGGGACCCAGACCAAACCCCTAAGCATGCAAAACCCGGGGACCCAGACCCAACTTTGAAGCCTAGAAACCCGGAAGACCCAGACCAAACCCCGATGCATGGAAACCGTGGGGACCAGACCCAACCTCGAAACCTGCCAAGCCCGGGGACCCAAACCCAACCCCAAACCCTCCAAGCCCCGGGGTCCCAGATCAAACCCCGAAGCCTGCAAACCCCGTAGACCCAGACACAGCCATGAAGCCTGCTAACCAATGGGACCCAGATCCAACCCTGAATTCTGCAAACCCCGGGGACCCAGACCCAACCCCGAAGTCTGCAAACCCCGTGGACCCAGAACCAACGACATGCCAACCCCGGGGACCCGGACATAACCCCGAAGCCTGCAGACCCCGTGGACCCAGAACCAACCCCTAAGCTAGCAAACCCCGGGGACACAGACCCAAACCCCAAGCCAGCAAACCCCGTGGACCCAGACCTGCACCCCAAGCTTCCAAACCCTGGGACCCAGACACAACCCCTAAAGCTGCAAACCCCAAGAAACACCAACTCCTAAACCTGCATATACAGTGGGACCAGACCCTACCACTAACAGAGCAAACCCCGGTGACCCAAACCCAACCCCTAAACATGCAAACCCCGGGAACCACACCCAACTCCGAAACCTGCAAACCCCGGGGACCCAGACCCAACTCCGAAGCCTGCAAACCCCCGGGAAACAGACCCAACCCCAAACCCTTGAAACCCCGGGGACCCAGACCCAACCCCTAACCCTACAAAACCCGGGG
>NW_027133651.1:0-11923 GCF_026122565.2 Emydura macquarii macquarii | reverse complement strand
GATTACAAGACATACCAGGAATTTATTAAAAGGATAACTACTTCCCTGGGAATACAAAGGGAATTGTCTTGGATAAACCACACAAATTGGTGGATATTTTGCATTCTGCAGGACCTACCTCAACACTCAAGAAGTAAATGCTTCCTACTTTTAGTGCAGAGGGTCTTGCAGATGCTTAATTTGCACTTCCCAGAATCTTTTGACCTACTGAGTGGTCAGCTGCAGGCCAGTGTTGTGAAGCCCTTGCACTCAATGGAGCACAGCTCAAGTTCCTCCACTGTTTACAATAGTGCCTACATTGCTTGAGAAAGGATGCAGTCTCTCAAGCAGGCAAGCAGCTTGTTGTTCCTTAGGCCAGTGTTTCTCAACCTTTTAAGGAGCAAGTATCCCCTAACTTCTCAAAATTTTAATAAGTACCCCAACACTCAATATTCCATGGGATTTTATATTTATAGACTAATGTGATCCAGATGTTGGAAGAAAGGCTGAGTATATAAGGCCGTGATATGACAGATGTCAGATCTAGTGTGGGTAGGGTTACCACCTTTACACCAGGGGTGCACAACTCAAGTATGTACTGGGCTAGAGGTGATGTTGGCCAAGGCTAGGAGGCTTTGAGTGGATGCTGGGGAATATAAAGTGCTGTGCCAAATTTTTTGCCATAGATTTGAGAGGGAGGAAGGGGGTGAGAGAGAGACAGAGATGGAGGGCCAGAGAGAGAGAGAGAGAGAGGAAGAGGGTAACTGGTAAAATCTGGGAGTGTCATACTTGTCAATTTCACTGCTCATCTAGAGCAGTGAAATTAACAAGTTTTCTGAACACTGGGACAGGGAGGACTGCCACCTGGGCAAGTTGCAGGCATCTGCTGCCTGGCTGCCAGCACGGGAGGTGGGCAACTGCCACCCAATCTGAGCTGGGGCAGAGGAGACTTGTATGCCAGCTGGGACCCACGGATAAGAGCAGGTCTTCAAGCCAGGGCACTGGAGGCTGTCCCTCGGCTCGGAGCCGGGGTACAGGTGGCTGCCATCCAGATGCAAGGCCAGCTCGCGAGACTCAGGAAGCTGCCACTGGGTGCCCACCTGGGAACTGGGACCTGGCAGGAAGTGGGGGGCTTCTGCCCAGCTTCCCCAGAAGCTAGCAGCTGCCGCCCACCAACCCTTCACTCAGTTTTTCCCTGGGTACCCGCTGCCTGTGTCTCGCGTACCCCCAGGTTGAGAAACTATGCCTTAGGCTGTAGCTGTATAAACTGTGGATCATTTTAGTAGCTAACGGTGCTACTAATGCAGAACAGTTAAAAAGGAGGGTGCTTTGATGCTCCAAGGGAGAATCCCAGCTTCCCTCTGCTCTTTTTATAATGTCTCCTTTGGCAGAGCTGTAACACTGGCCTACTAACATTCTACAATGTCTCCTTGGGAGTTTGAGAACCATTCCACACGTTGTTTGTAGAGGACATTTTACAGAGACAAGTGGCTCCTGCAAAGACACCACTTTGCTTGAGACAATCACCTGAGAGCCACAGATTTGAAGTCTGAAGACCGTACCCCTTTTTGCTTGGAGAAGAAACAGGACAAGTTATTGAAGTAGCTTACATGGCATTGCCCTTGGGTTTTGGGTGTTTTTTTGGGGGGTGGGGAAGAAAAACCTGGCAGAGACTAGTTGGCATAGCCACCTCAGCTACAGAGCATGAACTCCGTGGGAAAACCAGAGACCAGTTTCTGGGAGTTGGGGAGGAAAAGCAGAGGATGATGTGGATAGGCTGGTCAAAAAATTTCCAAACAGAATAAATGCTGATTCATCAAATTTGAAATGTTTTGCAGAAGCATGATGATTTTGACAAATCCTCATCATTGTTTGACCTTCATTTTTCATTCTATGCATCCTAACCCAAATTTTTCACTAGTGGATAACCTTATTTATGCCTCCCTGCAATTTAAAATGTTTGGATAAACAGGACTAGTTAAATACTAGATGATCTGAATTGATTTTATACACATCTAGTGGAATACCACCGTGATTCTATAAACTTGAGGTCCTTCATGGGAATGTGTCAGTGACTATGAAGTTTTCATCTCTTTTTTTCAGATATGACATGTGGACCTCCACCTCAGATTCATGATGGTTTGGTTCAAGGTGCTTCCAAGGGAAGGTATTCGCCTGGCGATAAGGTGCATTATCGATGTGACCGAGGTCTGAGCCTTTATGGATCTCTGACAGCAGCATGTCAGGATAGGAAGTGGTCCCAGCCACCAGTATGCAAGGAGTATTTTAATTTCCTATTTCTAACAGCCTAGTAATGAAGACATTGTTGAAATCAAAAACTTCATTCTCACTGAGAAGTATTTTACTTCCCTGTATCTCTACAGCCTGGTCTACTTGCCACGAAATTCCAGAGGCAGTTGACGGGAGATATGCAAGCTACATAAGTGGCTTGTGTATCTCCTGTCAGCTTCCTAAATTCTAATTGGCAGCATCCCCAGTATGCTGCGCTGATGGGGAAATACCCTCCTGTCGATGCCAGGTTAAATACTTTTTATGAGGTGGGTTACCTGTCTGACTTCTGATTGATTGAGCAGGTGCTCCACTTCCCTCAATCGATCCAGAAGAAATCAATCTAGCGGCATTGACTCTGCTGCCATCAGTGAACATACTCTCTGTCTTTATAATGCGCAAATATAATATCACTTGCAAGCCCGAAAACAAATCGGTTTCCATTCTGTGATGTTCCATGGCAATGGTGATATAGGTTTAATGAAAGCATCCTTCTATGATTCTATCAAGTTGCAGGGCGGGAGGTCTAGGTTGGACATTAGGAAAAAGTTTTTTACTAGGAGGGTGGTGAAGCACTGGAATGGGTTACCTAGGGATGTGGTGGAATCTCCATCCTTAGAGGTTTTTAAGCTGAGGCTTGACAAAGCCCTGGGTGGGATGATGTAGCTGAGGTTAGTCCTGCTTTGAGCAGGGGTTGGATAGATGACCTCCACAAGAGTCCCTTCCAACTCTAATATTCTATGATTCTATGATTCTATCCTCACACTGGGCCAAACCCTGAGCTTCTTATTTAAACAAGTTCCAGTAGATTTCAGATGGAGTTTGGACTGAGTAAAATCTTGAGTAAAGGCAGAGGACCAAATTTAGTCCAATATTAGGACTTCAGGATTTGACCCACTATATAATGGGACTAAGAGTGATTGATTGTTCTTTATTTTTAATTTTTAAGGCCCACAATTTCACTATCAGTTCCAGGTGAGCTAGACAATACACTAGTGATGAAATGCCCAGTCCGTCGAAGTCAATGGAAAAACTTCCATTTAAGCTTCCAGACAAAAGTGGTGTCACTGTGCTCATTCATTTTGTCTATCTTTGCATTTATCAGAGTTTCATTGGCTGCCAGGGTGAATATTAATATTAAAAAACAAATATCATAAGCTAGCAGAGCAACACCAGTTTGTTCTGGAAGCCAAAATTGTGGTTCTAAAAAACTAACTAGATACTAATCTGCCACCCTTGTTCACACTGAATAGTACCATGACTAATATTGTGGACATCAATGCAGTTACTCCCACTGCAAGGCACCGTTCAATGTGAATTAGCATGGCACAATCAGGCTCATCTTATTACGAAGCAATAGTACAGGTGTAGCGTAAGAACTACAGAGAGAACAGATGATTTAATATCAGCCTCCATTATGGTAGATTGTGGTCCCTATTCATGTTTCTCTTTTCTGAATTCTCCCTCTTACAGTCTTACTAATTCTCAAACCAGAGCCTCTCAGTTTTGCCTAATGTCTTGGCCTTACTTAGCTTTTCCCAGCACAAGATACAACATAGAGAACAAAACAGGAAAAAAATTACAAATATAAAAAACCTTCAAGCAAAATAAAAATATTAGAGTCAATGTATTGTGATTATTAATACCAATAAAAATAAACAGGTAAAAATATCCATCCTAGATTATACACAATTAAATACACAGGTCAGTCACGTCATTAAAATAATTCAACAGGGCAAAACAGACAAATATAAACTGACCATCATGTCTAACAACCACAATCACCCGACTCCCTGGAACCATCTCTTAGAACTTGTGACACTAGTTGGTAATTGCATCATGTCCTAAAGATGAAAGAGTTCAGGATATGTCAGGTCACAGAAGTAAAGAAATTCCAAGAGCCTCTCACAGTGGGTATCCTTTCAGGACACATGTCTCTGTTAAACAAAGGAGATTCAGTACCAAATGCTAGCGCTCCTCACCATGGGTTGCTATTCCACATATAGAGGAGGAAACGGGCAGGGCCTTGGGAGAAGAGCTAGCCAACTACAAAGAGGAGGGTGTACATTTCATTCCCTCTAAACTTGTAGTGCAACATGCAGTGCACCCTGTGCACACACAGAACACCAAGATAAACCACTGTGTTGAAGGAAGACATGTGGCTTTGGAGCTGTTGCTGGGATGGAGAGCCTCCATACTGTTACAAACATGTACCCCCTGCCTTAAACACTATAAAACAATGTATGCGCAATGTGCCCAGCCATTTAATAGAGTTATCAGCCAGGTGGAGATCCAGTAGCCCGCCATTGAAATAAGTCAGTGGGCACTTGACAATAATATGCGACATAGTCTGGAGTTGACCGCAGCTGCATTGTGAGTCATTAGAAAAAGCCCATTTAAAGAGATTGGCTGCATGTTTGCCCTGCCCTGTTCAAAAATGTTTCAGAGGTGACCACAGGTGTCTTGCCAGATCAAAACCTGGTGGACAGATGATTGGATTAGTGATTAGAGAATGATTATCTACTGTCATCATTCACCACTCTCTGCACCAAGCAGATTCCACTCTCATGTCCTGTGGTGGCATAAATGAACATAAAAGGGCATCTAGAAGATGGGCGAGCAGGTGGATGGTTGAATAGGTCTATGTACAACAGCAGGTTGCTATACTCATGGGTCTTGGCCAACAGTGTGGCAGAGGCCTTCTCACAGTTAATGTAGGGTTGTGCAATGTTGCTAAGTATCAGGTGCCGTGGCAATGGAGTTGCCTATAAAGTCCCGGCAACAATACGCATAGCTTTGTTAGGCTGTACATCGGCCAGCCTCATGTGAGATGAACGACACCAGACAGGGGCACAGTACTCTGCTGTTGAATAGCAGAAGACAAAGGCTCATGTTGTAAGTGTCCAGGCACTTGCATGCTAGGTTGAATTGGCTAACTTTTAAACATTAATTTTTCATTATAGAATTTTGAGTGATATGTAGAAAGCCAATAGCTCTGTGCCCATGAGAGTTTTTGCTCTCACCTACTAGATAACATTCATTCTCCATATCTAGGGAAAGTTGACATGTTAGTAATAAGAAAAGCTATACCTTCTTTGAGGAGTGTCCCTGTAGGTGCTCCACTTCAGGTGTTGGTGAGTCCCTGCACTTTTGATCAGAGAATTTCAGCAGCAGAGCTCATCTGGGTTACGCATACGCTCTCCCTGTCTTGTGCTGTTGTTGGTGCCTATTTGGCGATGCATGACCAGAACCCCCTCAGTGCCTTTTCAACCATCCTCAGCCTGAGACAAAGCTCCCAGAAGTGTTAAGACTGATAGCTATACTTAGTGCTTAAAATAGCTTAAAGTAGTCTTTAGTACCCCAGTTAGGGATAAGTAAACCTTTCTTCCCATTTATTTCTTAAATTTTTTTTTTTCCTTTTTATCCCCTTAGCATAATTAGTGTTCTCAGTTAGGGCTGAACAGTATAATAATTGCTGAACAGAATAATTCGAGCCATGCCTGGTTCACTGGGCTTCAAGCATTGCCTTTCCTGTTGAGAGGCGATCCCGATCTCGGACAGACACACTCAGTGCATCCCATGAGACCACATTCCTCAGAAGTGCTCTCACTGCACCAACTGAAAGCCTCGCATCATGAAGGAAAGAGACCTACATCTCAAACTTCTGTTAATGGAGAAGTCTCTGCTCCTGGCATCTGATCCCAGTCCACAGAAACCCTCTAGACACCAGTATCTGACGACTTCACCCTCCTCACAACAGAAGGCTCAGTCCTCCAAAAAAGTTGCCAGGAAGAGAGCATTGACTTTCCCCTCAAGAAGCTGCCAAAAGAGAAGCAGTCTCTTGCCCACTCTACTTCCTCAAAACAGACCACATCATGGCTGAGTACTTACGAGGTACCTAGATCCTCTGGTACCATGAGTACCATGAAAGCTAGTGATCCCAAAGAGGCAGTGTTGGAGTCGAGGGTCAAACAGAAACCTACCTCCTCCACTGCATCACTGACAGAATTGCCTAAAGATGCAGCACCGAGACACTCCACACAGGCTTTGGTCCCACTTCCTGCTCCAGTAGTGCAGAGTGCTTAGATATCGGCACTGAGAGCCACAACTACAACAGCATCATTGGCACTAACCACCACGGTACCAAAACCATCAGCACCGCACCTTTTTCTATACCGTGCAGACCGTGTTTCATCAACACCAGAATCACCTCTCTTCTGCACCAATGTTTCCTTGGCACAGCACAGCACTATGTCAGCCCACTTCAACTCTTGCCCCTCCATTCTCTAGCAAGGAGGAATATACTGAGAAGAAGGTGGCCTTTTCATCTCACCATTCCTCTCCGAACCAATTTACTGCAGCATTGGGACCACCTGTACTGCCTAAAGCTCGTCACAGGGCTGATACCCAGACCTGTTATGGCATGGATCCCACCACCTGTGCCATTCCCCATTTAGTGGTCCCACTGGGACTCCCATAGAGAGATAGGATGAGATCTTCCCCATCACCCTCAGACTGAAACTTTAGAGCCCCTTGAGGAAAGCTTTGGAGAACAGGAGGTGGCCCTGGAACAGGACACGACACCAGCAACCAACATTTCTTTCTTGTCCCTGGATGAGGCCATAATGCCACTGCGAGACGATTTCAAAGATTTGCAAGAACATTTTAAAAGAATTGCTGATACCCTAGAGATACCAGAGTCCCAGCACAAATTGTTGGACATTCCCCATTGAAAATTGTGTTTTCCATAAACGATGCACTCATGGAGCTGACTTAAAAACAAGTGACAGACACCGGCTACGATACCACCCTTCTGCAAGAAAGCAGATAAAAAGTACTACGTCCCTTCTAAAGGACTGGTCTTCTTATTTTCTCACCCCACACCAAACTCCTTAGTGGTTGGTGCTGTCAACCAACAAGGCAGGCAACAACAACTCAGATCCACTCTGTATGATAAAGAGTAGAAAGAGTTAGATCTCTGTCTGCAAGGCCTATTCATCAGGCACTCTTCATTTCCAGATTACCAATTACACATCTCTAATGGCAAAATACAACCATACAAATTATTCCAAACTTGCAGAATTTATTGACATCATAATGGATGACAAAAAACCTATTCAATCCATCATTTTGGAGGGCCAACACTGAGCCAGAACTGCCTTACAGGTGTCTTTTGAGGCAGCTGATGCAACGGCACACTCCACAGCCACTGTTATAGTTATGCGCCATGGTTTGTGGCTTCATTTGTCCGGCTTCTGAAAGGAGGTATAATCCACCATGGGGGACCTTTTGATGGCCAGAAGCTGTTCATGGAAAAAACTGAGGAGTCCCTGAAATACCCTGAAATACTTGAGAGCAATGCTTTGCTCCCTGGGTATATACACACCTGCATCAAAAAGAAAATAGGGTAAATGCTATTCCACCCAGCATACAACGTCTGTCCCGTATGCCTCACATCAAAGGTGCTTTGACACACAAAGGCAAAGACAGAGGCCTCCAAAGTGTCGCCAACTTCCAGCTGAGTCATCAACATCCCACCAACCCTCTGCAAAACAACAATTATGAGGATTTGGTCAACAGCCTGAGAAACTTCCCCCATTCTTCTGTGCTGACACCATCACTTAACCAACCCCATTTTTAATACCAATTAACCCCTTTCTACCCAGCACAGGAATCGATCACCACAGATAAATGGTTTCTAGAAATAATCCATTCAGGCTATTTGATACCATTCATCTCCAACCCCGCCACCCTACTCTCCCTCCCCATCCCTCTTCAGGGACCCATCTCATAAACACCTTCAACAGCAAGAAGTAAACTATTTCCTACATCTGGGCATCGTGGAATGGTAACATCATAATTCAGAGGGAAGGGTTTTTACTCCCACTACTTCTTAACCCAGAAAAAGAACTGTGGATGGAGGCCTACTCTAGACCTTAAAAAATCCAACAAATTCATAAAGGTCCAACAGTTCAGGATGGTCCCATTAGCAACAATACCAGCACTGGAATAGGGGAACTGGTTTTTGGCCTTCACCTCCAAGACTCCTGTTTTCACATAACCATACATCCCGCGCACAGGAGGTTCCACAGGTTTACTCTGGGGACAAAATATTATCAATACAAAGTTCTGCACTACGGCCTTTTAACAGCACCACGCATGTTTTCGAAAGTTCTCGTGGTAATGGCAGCACACGTCAGCAAACGGAGTGACGATGTCTCCCTATTTGGACGATTACCTCTTAAAAGCACCCACCCAGGCAGATCCCATACGCATTATGCACAGGAAAATCACCCTCGTCCCGTGGCTGGGCTTACAATTAAACATACAAAAATCAACATTGACTATAGTGAGGAATCCAGCTGGTGGTAGTGACACTTTGGCCTCTAAATTCTGATCAAGATCCTGATGAAGTCCAGTTTCTACACAGGTGTCAATCTGATCTCCACTGTACTGAATAATCTACAGATATTGTCATGGACCTGCCTCCAACTATTAGGCTATATGGTGGCAACCACATTCATGATACGAGATGCACATCTTCACATGCACTATCTCTAGGGCTGGCTAAGAAACGTACCTGCCTCCAAGACTGGCTACATATCACACAAACACATCCTTAACAGACATCTCATAATACCTCTCAAAGTCAAAGAGATGCACTTGTGGACACAACCCCAACCTTCAATGATTCTCACAACTGATGCTTCCTTGATAGGCTGTGGAACTCATCCAGAGCACCACACAATTCAGGGCAGGTGGTGCTCTCCCTGAGACACTGTTACCCATAAATATCCTGGAACTGTGCGCAGTTTGCACTGCATGCTTGTACTTCCTGCCATTGATCAGGAACGAGACTATACAGGTAATGATGGACAACATTGCCTGCATGTTTCATATAAACCAACAAGGAGAGACAAAGTCGCGCTCCCTATGCACCAAAGCCATGAAACTATAGGACTGGTGTATCCGACATAATGTCAACATATCAGCCTCGTATCCCCCAGGACTTCAAAACACCACAGCAGATATGTTGAGCCAGGAATTCTCGCAGGACCATATGTGGGAGCTAAACAACAGAGTTCTGCAGAATATATTCAAACACTGGAGTCACCCATCCATAGACATCTTCATGACATCCCAGAATTACAAATGCCCACTATTCTGCTCCAGAGCAGTGTTGGGCTCCTGATTCTTGGGCAATGTTTTTCTCCTCAAATGGAACATACCTCTGCTATGAGCATTTCCCCATGTCCTCCTGCTATCGAGAGCAATACACAAAATAAGAGACAACAAGAACAAAATCATCCTGATAGCCCTCACATGGCCCAGACAAACTTTGTATCCATGCTTGTTGAGAATGGCGGTATGTGCACTGCACACTGTTTCACTTTTGCCGAATTGTCTATCACAAGATGCCAGACAGGTTTACCATTCAAACCTGGAAAGGCTTCACCTGAGAGTATGGCTCCCACCTGGCTCTAGCATGATAAATTGACCAGCCTGGAGCAGGTGAAGGACATAATAGTGAATAGTAAAAGGACAACCACACATACTTAACTGCACAATGGAAGAGATTCACCACGTGGTACCAAACAAACTAGCCTGGCCTGTTACTGCTCCCTTATCAGTGATTTTAGAATACATGCTAAAACTAAAGAACTCCTGCCTAACCCTTAGCTCGCTTCGAGTACACCTCACCACCATTACTGCTTTTCACCACAAAGTGCACAGGATATCACCAAATGCTTTTTTAGGCGTGTCAGAAATGTCTACTCTGAAATACGAGTACTTACCACACTTTGGGACTTCAATTTGGTACTACACTGTCTTACCAGGGTCCCTTCCAAACCATTAAACATGCTTTCTGACACATCTGTCAATGAAGGTGGCATTCTTAGTCATTATCACGTCTGCCGAATGATGGCAAGAGTAAGGGGCCTTCATAGCATACCCACCATATACCATCTTTTTCAAGGACAAGGTTACCTTAAGACCTCATTCTAAATGTTTACCTGAAGTACCCTCTGCTTTCCACTTGAACCAGCCAATCCATATTCACTGCATTGGTAGGACTTACTTTACTATCATCAATTACCCACACAACTCCAAAGCCCCTTCCATCACCTTAAGTGGAGCACCCCTAAGGACGTTCCTTGAAGAAGAGGAGAAGGTTACTCACCCTGTGCAGTAACTGAAGTTCTTCAAGATGGTGTCCCTGTGGGTGCTCTACTGCTACTCTCCTTCCTTCTACTTCAGAGTTCCATCTATGGACTCGAGGTGGAGAAAGAATTGAGGGGGGGCGTGTCTGGTGGTGCACCAGATAGGTGCTGACAACAGTGCGAGATGGGGAGAGTGCATGCATGACCCAAAGGCCAATCAAAGGGATGTACCAAAACCTGAAGTAGGCCGCCCTCAGGGACACCATCTCAAAGAACGTCAGTTACTGCACAGGGTGAGTAACCTTCTTGTCACTCATCAAATGCTCTCTAGCAGATTTCCATGCCCATTTTTGCCTTATGTCCCATCCCAGCTCTCATTTTTAACATGTGCATTTTAAGCTCAGGCAGCCATTTTGAAACCATCTAATAAACAGTTGTTCAAAGTGCTAATGATAAGAAAAAAAAGTGTTTTTGAGAGAAAAATCATTTTAATGCAGTTATTTAGAAACATATTAATTTACAAAAATCTTAGTAATGACAGAATAAAGTGTTATATATATATATATATATATATATATATATATATAAATGTTCACATGCATTCTTTCATTTTAGAATATTATTATATATGCAGTCAGTGCATTTCTAAATACAGCCTTAAGGTAAGAGAAATAAAGAAAAGAACTGTTAATACATCCAGAGAATCATTCATATTTAGAGAAAACTATTTTATGCATTTAGTACATTTCCAATTATGCTTTTTTAGAAAAAATAATTGTATTCAGTTAGTACAATTCTAAATAATGATGATTAAAGAAACAATTCCCCAAAGGTCAAAGTATTGGTGATAGTAATTAAGTTATCTGATTATTTAAAAGTGTACTAAATGCATAATACAGTTTCTCTAAAAATAAGAATAATGCATGAGGCACATACATAAATTTCTCTTTAATTTGCCTGTCATTAAGACTTGGTACAATTAAGAATTACTTTGTTGTATGCCTGTTGACTAGACTTTTAGAATTTCAATAAAGACATGAACATATTTTCTTGTTAAAAATGAGGAAAAGGCAAGAAAGTTTTATTTATCCATTTAGTTTTTATGCTTCTAATAAAAATCAATAAAGTAGAAAGGAAAAACTTTTTCAAAATGGCCACCAGTGCCAAAAAATGCACATGTCCAGATATGAGATCCTAGAGGAAGGACAAAGCAAAAAGAACAGGTCATAAAGCAAAAAGGAGAGCAGGGAAAGCTGTCAAATTATATGATGAGTAAAGAAATCATTTTTCCTACTCGTAATTTTTAACCTTAGTATTTTTGAAATGTTACCTTATTTACCCCATTCCATTTTCTATCATCAGAGGAGCAGTGAGGAAATGGCCACTGGCATTTGAGTCAATTTCAAATGATGTGTTTGGCTTCTCTATGAATTATTTTTAAGATCCTCCTGGACCCAGTACATTCCAAATGGCAAAGCTTTAGTTGTATCTAT
>NW_027133650.1:0-11601 GCF_026122565.2 Emydura macquarii macquarii | reverse complement strand
TCTGGCCTGCTACAGGGCAGTGCTACTAAAGGGGGATCAGGAAGGAGCCAGCTGCACCGATCCCCACAGCCCCCATTGCTCACTGTGCTCATTAGCTGGTTTCTCCCCATCTCTAGTGCTGCTTCCCATGTGTGGTGTGCAGCACAGCAGGGTCTCAGTCGAGCACCAGGCCACATGCCAGGTAGCAGCCCCTTATCCCACAAGCCATCAGTCTGCAGCAGCCACAGCTCCCAGTGCCACCTAAACAACCTGCCCTGTCCCCACCCAGGCGCACCCAGCCCCAGGCCAGCCGTGCTTTCTTGGGGCCACATACGTTAAGGTCAGGGTGATGACGAGGAACCCAACTGGCTTTGCCATGCCAAGTGGGGAATGTTTGAGACGCCTCGCTCCAGAGCGAGTGCTCGCTACGTGCAAGGTCGGAGCCGGCTCAGCACTTCGGGAGCCCTCGCCTCCGAGCTGAGCTTTATTTATCCTTGCAAATGGAAAACAAACCAATGCTTGGATCTGACAGTAGCTGTCTCTGAGGGTAGGGAGGTGCCAGTAGCAGCCAATGAGCAGGGAGCAGATTTGCATGCAGGGGCCGTTCTCCGCTCTGGGGTTTAAGAGAGATTCCGTGGTTTCCAGCCACAGACCCGTTTGTCTCAGGAAGCCGAGCTCGTCTGCATCCCACCATGGCCTGGGCCCCTCTGCTCCTCGCGCTGCTCACGTACTGCTCAGGTGCTGCGAGGGGGAGGGTTTATCTCAGCCTTTCAGTCACGGGAGGCTTTGATTTTATAGCCATTTCTCCCCATTGATTCCCCAGTTTGCCGGCACAGAGCTTCAATCGTCATGATTTAATCCCCATGTTTTCTCCTCCTGTTTCAGGTTCTCTCGCCCTGTACGTGCTGACCCAGCCACCTTCAGTGTCCGTGTCTCCAGGGCAAAATGCTCAGCTCACCTGTACAGGAGAACAGATTGACAAGAAGTATGTGCAGTGGTACCAGCAGAAACCTGGCCACGCCCCGTACTGATTATATATAAGGATAGTGAGAGACCCTCCGGAATCCCAGAGCGATTCTCTGGGGCCAGCTCCGGTAACACGGCCACGTTAACCATCACGGGAGTCCAGGCACAGGACGAGGCTGATTATTACTGTCAGAGGTGGGACAGTGATGGCAGCGCTGCTCACAGTGACACAGGCAGACGGGGAAGTGAGACAGAAACCCTCCCATTGTGTGAGGGGCACAGTTAGTGTTGATCTTTCTGGGGCAGTGTGAGGGGCCATTTCAGAGCTGGGAATGGAGGCTTCTTTTTTCATCTGCCCAGAAACCCTTCTCGGCAGCCTGGGGTCACAGTATGTCTCCGTAGCAGCCCCTGGGAGCAATCTCACCTCACTGCTCGGGGGAGAATCGTGGCCCCATTGAAATTACTGGCAAAACCCCATGACTTCTATGGGGCCAAGAATTCCCCCAGAGGCTTCCGAAGTGGAAGCTAATGCAGGGAGCAATGGGATCTCCTCTTCATTCTTGTTACACGGAGACACACGAATTAGACCCAGCACCTGGCTCTGGGTTACAGCTCTGATCTCTGCCCCCTCTTCTGTTGTCCCCACTGAGTGAGGACGCGGCTCCTCTGGTAACGGGACAAGGCTGGACACTGAACACTGCAAAATTCCACTTCCAGCATGAGACAAGTTCTCATCTCCTCACAGCTCTGTGTAGAAATCGACACACAGACTTCCCCTTTGCAGGAGGTCACTGTGACCACTGCGCCTGCCCCAGGACACTCTGGGTTTGGGAGTAGCTGCCTCCTCCACCACAAAGCCATTCCTCCCCCTTCCCTCCAAACTCTCCGAGTATTCCCAGCATCTGAGTGCTAGCACAGCAGCCTCCGTGCGAGCAGGGCTACGGCCTGTGTAAAGCCCCCCCAACACATCAGCAAAGACAGGAGCCCCCTGCCTTTGAGCACATATTTTAAAGTGCTGATTTCTGAGCAGGAGTTAACAAGGGATTACTGACAATCCTTATCCATCATATGTAAAACGGTTCTACCAATCCCAACTGACTGGACACATTACCAAACCGGTCAATGAACAGCTCAGATCTTACCCAAATACACGCGTAAAGCCAATGCTTATTAACTAAGCTAACATTTATTAAAAAAAGAACAGAGTAATGGTTCAAAGCCCAGTATACACACACACATGAAAATAACACTCTTCGGTCAGTTTCAAGTAGAGATGATAACTGAGTTGCAGAGTTCTTAAATTGCAAAGCCTCTGAAATTATCCCAACAGCTTGGGGCCATCAGTCCTTGTTTAGAGCTTCTTTGTTAGAAATCCAGTCCAGAGAAATGAAGATTAAATAGTCCATGTGCAGAGGTTGTTCAAATTCTCCCATGAGAACAAGCAGGGTGATTCCAGGCTGGTGCTGGCATCCCAACCTTGCGATCCAAACTTTCCCTGACAAGCTTGGACAGATCTGAGATAAAAACGATCAATTCCCTAGAGTCTTTTATAGCTCGGTGCAGGCTGACCAGTATCTTCTTGACAGCCGGTCCCTCCTTGAACAATTAATAGATGATTACTTGGGACTCCGAAGTATCATCTCCTATGTCCTGTGCACACCCTTAACTAGTGACATTAGCACAAGGTAATTGGCCATTTATAACCATTCACAGATATTTACTACTTAAACTTCAGAGTGAAATAAAAACAAGAGTATTGTTACATTCCAGTTCCAATGTTAATATTCCCTTTCGACCTCTTAATAGAATAAAACAAACCGTAATAGACAGGAAAGCAGTTTCTCTACATTGCTACATTGCCTCGCCTGGCACAGGCTCACCCTGTCTGCGGACAGAGCGCTGCACTCTGGTGAGCTGAGGGGCCCATTGTACTCCCAGAGGAGCATTGGAAAGTCCCCCAGTAGACAGCTCGTGTGTGGGTGGCTTCTGCCCTGCCAAGCAGGCCTCGTTGCTGAGACCACCAGGGATCCTGAGGGAAGGGAGATGTGACGCACCCAGGCCTCTGAGGACATTGTCCAGGTTATTCAGCTGCCCATCAGCAGCTCTTGGTCTGAATCAAATCTTCAGGGGAGTGGGGTAAATACGGCAGTGACGCCGTTACCAGCTATCCTGAGCGTTGTCCACGTGCACCTGCAGTTTTGGGGTTGTGCAGCACAGGGCGAGAGCTCCTCAGGGGGATCTCACCCAGGAAGAGGATTTGTGGAGTCCCCTCTGTGTGCAGCACGGGACAGCGAAGGCAAAGACTGCTCCTCGGGAGTGTGGTTATCACACCTGGACTATGTGGGTCTTACGGTTCCGCGGCTCCCTCAGTTTGGGGCTTTCAGCTGGGGATGGTCAATTTCTGCAATCTCGGGCAGTGTTTGAAAGCGTAACATACGGAGCAGTGTAGGAGCTCGCTGTGGTTCTGCCCGTGTCTGGCAGCGTTATATTCATGTAGCCCTAGGCGTTCGGTAAGGTGAGTGTGCCACACACAGTCTGGGGCTGTCAGCGCACCCAGCACTCGAACCCTCAGGCTCTAGCCCAGAAACACCCGCAGTCTATGACCAACCAAGGAGGGCAGCCAGACTATGGACTAGGGCAGCCAGAAATGAACGGTTTGGAAGCGTGTCTCTTTCACCAACAGAAGTTGGTCCAATAAGAGAGATTTCCTCACACACCTCGTTTCTCTAATATCCTGGGACCGACATGGCTACAACTACACAGCAGGCAGAAATAAACGCTGCCATTACACTTTGCACAATGGCTTAAAGGTACAAATAAAGCAACTACAGCAACTAACCCAGCCTCTACAGTCAGCCCCAAGGAGCAGTCGGAGCTGACATGAGCTGAGCTGGGACCCCGTGCACTAGGGGCCAGGCTGAAATTCCGGGAGTGAGTAGCTGAGCCCAGCCAGTCCCGCGGGACAGGAGCCGCTTCATCTGGGACAGGGAGGTTGTGGGTCAAATTGGGATAGCCCCACAACCCCAGGACTGTTGGGAGGTCTGCAAGTATTAACTGCCATCATCCAGCACCCTCACTGCAACCAGCCCCACCAACCCCCATCCAACAGCACCCACCCCTTCCAGCACCCCATAAATGTACACTCCAAAACTTGCCAGGATTTCTTCCTACAGCCACCAAATATGGCGGGGTGAGTCTGCAAAGGATTGTGACCTGGGGGCATGAGAAGAACCAGTTAGATTTGGGGTCCCAGGCAGACAAAGTTTGAGATTCATGGGGAGAGGGTTCTGCAAACTGCCAGTGTGAGCAGACTGAACACAAGGGGAACGCCTCACCGCTGGGATGAGTGGGACTTTCTCCCTGCATATGGAAAGCAAAGCAGGGCTTTTCTACATGGGTGACTGAGGGGATTTATGCAAGAGTCTCTCCCCTGGGTCCCTTTGCTAGCAGTGGAATGAAAAGCAGCAGCAGCCAATAATCAGGGAGCAGATTTGCATGCAGGAGCCTTTCTCCCATCTGGGGGTTTAAGAGCTAATGGGTGAGTTCCAGCCACAGACTCTTTTGCCTCAGGAAGCCGAGCTCCTCTGCATTCCGCACCATGGCCTGGGCCCCTCTGCTCCTCACGCTGCTCACCTACTGTTCAGGTACGGCTCATGTACTCTAACTTGGAGAGTTTTTCTCCTTCTCTTAATTTAGGGGGATTTTCCCTTCCTCAAGTTCCTGCACTGCCTGTGGTGCGTTAGCTCTCAAAATATTGATTCTATCCCATGTTTTCTCCTCCTGTTTCAGGTTCTCTCACCCTGTACGTGCTGACTCAGCCGCCTTCAGTGTCTGTGACTCCAGGGCAAAAGGCTCAACTCACCTGCTCAGGAAACAGCATTGGTGACAACTATGTGCAGTGGTACCAACAGAAACCGGGCAGCGCCCCTGCTCGTAATATATGGTGATGATACGAGACCCTCCGGAATCCCTGATCGATTCTCTGGTTCCAAGTCCGGTAACACGGCCACGTTAACCATCACGGCAGTGCAGGCGCAGGACGAGGCTGATTATTACTGTCAGCTGTGGGACAACGACAGCAGGTCTCATCACAGTGACACAGGCAGACGGGGAAGTGAGACACAAACCTCTCATCGTCCCAGGGGAGCGTTTAATAATGTTTTTTTCTGTGGCAGCGTGAGCAGCTATTTCAGAGGGGGAGGGGAATGTAAGTATATTTAATCGCCCAGAAATCCTTCCAGGCAGAGCTTGGGACCACGCGACGTCTCCTTAATGCCCCTTGTGAACAATCTCAGCCACTGCACAGAGTGCTAACGTGGAAGGACAGTTCGGCGAGCGATGGGATCTCCTCCCCATGCCTGTTAAAGGGACACGCTGGACACACACACGCCTGCCTCTGCAGTGGCAATGGGGGATTGGCCCCTGCACTGGAGACGGTCACTTGAGTGTCAGGCTCCTGGAGCCAGCAGCGAGAGCTCACTTTTCCCCACCCCCATCCCCATGACAGCTGGACCTTGGGGGCATCTGTCTCCTCTCAGAGCCCCCTAGCCTCCTGCGAGCCAGCACAACAGCCTCCACGTGAGCAGGGGCTGAGGCCTGTGAAAAGCCCCCACGTGGCACCAGCAGGAGGGAGACGAGCCTCAGGCTGTTCATAACGGGAATGGTGAAGAGCTGATTTCTGAGCTGAAAGGTGCAGGAGCAGGAGGGCTCTGACTGCACAGAGCTGCACCAAACTCTTCCAGCGATGAGAAGCAGGGCGAGGGCCGGTTAGCGCAGCCCTGGCAGCACGGCGAGGGAGGGGATTTGAATGCCCTGGGCTGGGTTCAGAGCTCAAATATTAAAAATAAGATGTCCCTGAATGCTCTTCTGCTACTTCCGGTGTTTTCACTAAAGCCAAGGCGTTGGTGGCTGCATGGTGCTGCGTTACTGAGCTAAACCCACCCTCGCCCCAGAGCCCCCAGCTCTGCTCAGACCCGTAATCACACGGTTTGTGCTTGTTGGCCCAACCCAACTTCAAAAAGACCAGCCATGTCTTGAAACAACCCGAGTAGACACAGGCCTGAACTGGGACAATGGAAGTGAACCAGCGCTGACCGGTGACACTGATCCTTGGGGCAGTTCAGATCCAGAGATAAACCGAGTGGCTCAGGTCTGACACTAAACTGAAGAACAAGCACCTGTGACTGGCTGGGAGCCCCATGAGGGAACCAGTTTCTCCCCGTGTATTGCTGGGCTGACGGGATGAAACTGAGCAGGGCGGGAGGTTGATGTCGCCTTCCCCTGTTCACCTGTTCTGCTCACCTCCACCCCCGGCCCTCTGGCTCCCCTGGCACCACCCGATAGGGATCCTAGCTGGGTGCTCACAGTGGGTGAGGCGTCGTCAGGGCGACGCAGAGAGCTATGGGGTGTTCTGGGACACTGTTAATAGATGATGCTCCCCAGGGATACCCGGGGTTGGGAGGCACCTCCCCACTCCCTGCCTTTAGCGTCAAGCTGTCTCGACTGTGCCTGCTGCAGCTCAGCTGCCTGAAATCAACAGCTGTGCTGTGCAGGACACATCTGCCTGCGGGTTCTGGATACCAGGGAAGGAATAAAAACACGCCCACTCCTATTAGGTACACTTCTCTTTTATTCGCCTTATGCTCCAAACAGCAGAGGGAGACCCTAGGGCTCTGCGAAGTGGCTGCAGGGGAATGCCAGACCCTCCCAGTGAGATCATGGCGGAGTCTCTGTGGCGTAGCTCACATTTCAAGCTCTTATACAGCATGACATATTTACTGTAGGGAATCGCAGGGACTGGCTTATGTACAGCAACTAACTTGGTGAGCACTTTTGCTTTTCTTGGCATGAAACACAATTAGATACAAAGTGCAAAACAGGTGACATAACCTATTTACTACTCAGCCGGTCCTGACCAGACCCGCCGCGTCACTATCTCAAACGCATCACAACATCTTCCGCCGCCTACACTACAAGCTGCTGGCAACACCAGCACCAGAGGCAGTGAGAACCTGTTGGTAGTGGGAGGAGGGGCACAATTTCAAGGTTCTGGTGGTACGCAGGGAGACTGCCAGGGTTTCTTTTCCCAAGGGAACAGTATTCACACAGTGTGGCTGGTACAACTCAGCACAGGCCCTTTAGAACAGCACAGCTCTGTAGCCTATTTAGAGGGAAAACAAACACGTTAATGAACAAAGGTTAAGATTCAAGAGCGAGTGAGCCAGGGTAATAGGAACAACCAGTTACTGATAAACAAAACTATAACACGCATCTTAGAGCTTCAACTCCACGGTAACAGGCTCAAAGCCTTGTCTGAAGGCGTTTCTCACCTAAAGCAACTTTCCAGCATCAGCAACCCCACGGCTGGGCTCCACTGGGCAGGGATACAAAAAGCGCTGTGCAAGATGGGAACTGTCTGCTTGGCCTGGCTAAGGGTCTCTGTCACCTGCAGCCCCAGCGCAGGCTCAGGGAGCTGCAGCTCTGGTTATACCCTCATTTAGCTCTACAGAGATCTTGCCAGGAGCCTGCAGCAAGAGAGGGAAAGGGGATCCTGATGTTTCCAATGCAAGACAAGCCAGCGGCCGGGTGACGGAGCCGGCCTGTTTGCTCAGTTATTCATAGGGATGCATCAGACGATCCAGGAATGACATTTCTACTGATGTGTGTGTGACTGAAACAAATTGTGCTCAGAACATATCCAAACGCCACGTCACTGACTGATCCTCCACTGGGGAGCTGGCCTGCAAGGCCCCAGTATCTGCTACCACTCAGAACGGGGCGCCCTGGTGTCAGAACAGTTCATTAGTTTCACCAGAAAAGGCAACAGTAGAAAACCAGCTACAAGGAGGTGACTCCCCTAGCTGGGTTGTATTAATCTTCAGCTAGGCAGCTGCAATTTGCTAAATGCCTGGGTAATCCCTTCCCACGTCGTGAACAGGCTGATGACGTGATCAGTCCAGCCAGTACAGAGAAAAAAAACGCCCTGAAAATGAACGACATGAACAGTGGAGATAACTGTACAGTGCTGGTCCCTGCAGCTGGGACAGACAGTCAGTAGGGAGCAGCTGTGTGCGGAGCTGCTCAGCACACACAGGGTCTGTCGCTCTTGTGAAAGCCCAGCCGGAATAATCTCAGTAACAGCAGCACTGACCGCCAGGGGCTGCTCCTCCTCTACACAGACCTGGAGCTGAGCATCTGGGGCAGGGCAGTGCAGAGCGTGTCAGGCTACATGCTGCTGGGCTAGAGATCGCTGGGCTTTGGGGCTTTTACTACCCAGCAGCGCTCACATTGCTAGTATGGGCAAGGTACCCAGAGCAGTGACGCCAACCTCTCCAGACGCTGTGCCCTGCACGAGTCTGGTTTGTCTTGCCTACCCCCAAGTTCACCTCGTTTAAAAGCTGCTTGCTTACCAAGTCAGACATAAACACAGACGTGTCACAGCACACTGCTACTGAACAATGGCTTCTTCTGCTATGCTTCAGTTTCTACTGACTTCGCTGGTGCTTTTTCTGTAGCCTGGTGTAAAGCCAGGCAAATCTCTAGAGGCGTCGATGTGCCCCTGGCAGACTCTGCGTACCCCAGAGCTACACGTACCCTGCTTGAGAACCACTGCCCTAGGAGACACTGCGCTTTGGGATCCAATTTCCCATCCACCCCCCGCGGTCTCTGGGCAGGGTCTCAGACCGGCTGTCTTGCCTGGAGCGGCGGGAGTGAAGGGACACGACAGGATCACCAAACCCAGCGGCTGCTGTAATCCGCAGGGGGCAGGCTAGGGGGGTAGAAGCAGAAGTTCGGCTCCTCCTTCTGCTGCCACCTTTCCTGCGCCCTGCCCACACTGTGGCCTGCTGCAGGGCAGTGCCACTAAAGGGGATCAGGAAGGAGCCAGCTGCACCGATCCCCACAGCCCCCAGTGCTCACTGTGCTCATTAGCTGGTTCCTCCCCATCTCTAGTGCTGCTTCCCACGTGCGGTGTGCAGCGCGGCAAGGTCTCAGTCGAGCACAAGGCCACATGCCAGGTATCAGCCCCTCATCCCACAAGCCATCAGTCAGCAGCAGCCACAGCTCCCAGTGACACCTAAACAACCTGCACCTGTCCCCACCCAGGCGCACCCAGCCCCAGACCAGCCGTGCTTTCTTGGGCTGCATACGTTAGGGGTCAGGGTGATGACAAGGAACCCAGCTGGCTTTGCCATGCCAAGTGGGGAATGTTTGAGACGCCTCGTTCCAGAGCGAGAGCTAGCTACATGCACGGTCGGAGCCGGCTCAGCAGAGTGTGTCCAGTAAAAGATATTTCCTCACACACCTCGTTTCTCTAATATCCTGGGACCGACACTGCTACAGCTACACGGCAGGCAGAAATAAATGCTGCCATTACACTTTGCACAATGGCTTAAAGGTACAAATAAAGGATGAACCTGCAGCAACTAACCCAGCCCCCACAGGCAGCTCCGAGGAGCAGCCGGAGCAGACGTGAGCTGAGCTGGGACCCGGTGCACTAGGGGCCAGGCTGAAATTTCTGGAGTGAGGAGCTGAGCCCAGCCAGTCCTGCGGGACAGGAGCCACTTCATCTGGGACAGGGGATTTGTGGGTCAAATCCGGATAGCCCCACAACCCCAGGACTGTTAGGGGGTCTGCAAGTATTAACTGCCATCATACAGCACCCTCGCTGCAACCAGACCCACCAACCCCCATCCAACAGCACCCACCCCTTCCAGCACCCCATAAATATGCACCCCAAAACTAGCCAGGATTTCTTCCTGCAGCTACCAAAAATAGTAGGGTGAGTCTGAAAAGGATTGTGACCTGGGGGCATGAGAAGAACCAGTTAGATTTGGGGTCCCAGGCAGACAAAGATTGAGATTCATGGGGAGAGGGCTCTGCAAACTGCCAGTGTGAGCAGAGGGAACCCAATGGGTGCTCCTCACCACTGGGACAAGCGAGACTTTCTCCCTGCATATGGAAAGCAAAGCAGGGCTTCTCTACACACATGACTGAAGGGATTTATGCAAGAGTCTCTCCCCTGGGTCCCTTTGCTAGCAGTGGAGTGAAAAGCAGCAGCAGCCAATAATCAGGGAGCAGATTTGCATGCAGGGTCTGTTCTCGGCTCTGGGGGTTTAAGAGCGAATAGGTGGGTTCTAGCCACAGACTCCTTTGCCTCAGGAAGCGGAGCTCATCTGCATCCCCACCATGGCCTGGGCCCCTCTGCTCCTCGCGCTGCTCACGTACTGCTCGGGTACGGCTCCCATACTCTAACTCAGGGAGTTTTTCTCCCTTTCTAAATTCAGGGGGATTTTCCCTCCCCTGGGATTCCTGCACTGCTTGTGGTGTGTTAACTCTCAAAATATTGATTTTATCCCATGTTTTTTCCTCCCTTTTCAGGTTCTCTTGCCCAGTACGTGCTGACCCAGCCGCCTTCAGTGTCTGTGTCTCCAGGGCAAAAGGCTCAACTCACCTGCTCAGGAAACAACGTTGGTAGCCAGTATGTGCAGTGGTACCAACAGAAACCGGGCAGTGCCCCCCTGCTCATGATATATGAAAATAGTAACAGACCGTCCGGAATCCCTGATCGATTCTCTGGTTCCAAGTCCGGTAACACGGCCACGTTAACCATCACGGGCGTTCAGGTGCAGGACGAGGCTGATTATTACTGTCAGGTGTGGGACAGCGACAGCAGTGCTGCTCACAGTGACACAGGCAGACGGGGAAGTGAGACGCAAACCTCTCATTGTCTCAGGGGAGCATTTAATAACATTCTTTCTGAAGCAGTGTGAGCGGCTATTTCGGGGGGGGGGGGGGTGGATGTAGGTATCATATTTAATCGCCCAGAAATCCTTCTAGGCAGAGCTTGGGACCACGCGACGTCTTCTTAATGCCCCTTGTGAACAATCTCAGCCACTGCTCAGAGTGCTAACGTGGAAGGACAGTTCGGCGAGCGATGGGATCTCCTCCCCATGCCTGTTAAAGGGACATGCTGGACTCCCCCAGCGCCTGGCTCTGTGTCCGGGCTCTCCCCTTACCTCTGCCATGACACCCCGTGAATGAGGACGTCCCTCCCCTGGTAACAGTCCAAGGCTGGACGCTGGAACCCAAACTTCTACTTCCAAAGCTAGGCAAGTTCTCTTCCCCTCACACCTTCGTCTAGAAATGGACACGCACACGCCTGCCTCTGCAGTGGCAATGGGGGATTGGCCCCTGCACTGGAGACGGTCACTTGAGTGTCAGGCTCCTGGAGCCAGCAGCGAGAGCTCACTTTTCCCCACCCCCATCCCCATCACAGCTGGGCCTTGGGGGCATCTGTCTCCTGCACCCAGGGGACTCTCAGAGCCCCCCAGCCTCCTGTGAACTGGCATAACAGCCTCCACGCGAGCAGGGGCCGAGGCCTGTGAAAAGCCCCCACGTGGCACCAGCAGGAGGGAGACGAGCCTCAGGCTGTTCATAACGGGAATGGTGAAGAGCTGATTTCTGAGCTGGAAGGTGCAGGAGCAGGAGGGCTCTGCCTGCACAGAGCTGCACCAAACTCTTTGAGCGATGAAAGGGAGGGCGAGGGCCGGTTACACAGCACAGCGAGGGAGGTGCTATGAAAGCCCTGGGCTGGGTTCCGAGCTCCAGTCTGAAGTAAAAGAAGTCCCAGAATGCACTCCTGGTTGTATCGTGCAA
>NW_027133649.1:0-116044 GCF_026122565.2 Emydura macquarii macquarii | reverse complement strand
TTTCAGATAGACCATGTAGGGCCTAGAGTGGGGCCGGGCTTCCCGTCCCCTGATGATCTCACCTGGGGGGGAACCAGATTAACATAAAGGGCCCCATCATCTTCCCGGGACAGGTTTGGACTTAGCTGCCCATTCCATAACCTCAGCCTGCGCTCCCCCGGTGATACTCAACCTGGGGTAACTCTGCGCATACCTCCCTGCCCCCTGCCCAGCTCCGCCCCAGACAGGACGCCCCATGTGGCCGGAGGGTGAATCTAAAGGTCTGAGATCGTTGGGTGGAGACCCGGTGTCAAATGCACCAGCAGTAGGTCAGTGATCGCATGGCCTTGAGTTACCTGCGTTGGGTGCCGGGCTCACCTAGAACGCCACTGACATCCCCCCTGCTGACATTCCACCTTCTCCATCAACCCCCAGTTACAAGCCAGGCCTCCTCCAAGTCTGACCCTCCAGTCTGTTTTCCAACCACTAATCGGGTTATCTAGAAAATGAACATTTTCCCAGAATGTGTCCCCTCGCCCCAAACATTGCAGCGTTTTCTCTCGGAAAACTGATGATATCCCCTGGTTTTCTGAACCTTTCAGCTGCAAATTTGTTGGGTTTTGGTCGCCAATTTTTTTTTTTTTTACTTTTGGTCGTGCTAGAGACAGAAGGACTGGCTAGGTATGCAATGGAAACCTGCTGTTTTCCATCCATTTGGCCCTGACGCCTTCGCTACCCATAACTCATTGCTGCTTTTGCTTCTTCAAATGTTACCCACATTGCCAAGGTCTACGGCAGCGTTATACGCACACCTGGCTGGCCAGAAAATTTGAACTAAACACGGATCCTCTAAAAAACCAGTAGGAGGAGGAACAAGGCCAATTATTCTCTGCTAACTAAATGGAAACAAGTTTTAACCAGTGCTCCAAACTGCTCCTTGGACCTACATTGAAGATTAATTCAGCAGCAAATCACATGGAGGGTGTGTTGGATCCGTGTTCAAAATAGGCGTTGCTAAGTCAGACAAATATTGATGCTGAACTCAGCAGGTGGTTATTTAACCCAAATGTTCTGGGAAATCTCCTAGACCCGTGGGCTTTGGGTGGAACTGAAGGGGAGAGGTCATTTTTTCCCTATCAAACAAAATTTCAACCAAATGGCTGTTAATTGGAAGCGGAATAAATCTGAAAGACTTTGGCTAAGCAGAGCACTAATAATGGTGAAAGGACTAGTACTACAAAAGCAGAAATCCAAAAAGCGACCAACAGTCAAAGAAAATTGTAGCCTGGACCTCTTACGCTTGGGAAGAAATGTAGACCATTACAGAGATACCCCCAAAAATTTGCCGAAGATATTGGTTATCTTCCTGGAAGTATCTGAATGACCCGATCAAATGCATGGGCCCCCTTCACCTCCTCCTCCTCTCTACCCACTTCCTTCCTTTCCCCGTCTCTATCTCCTGCCTCTGAATTTTGCATCTAGTCTTTACCAGACTTCAGTAACTTTTCTTTTGCTGAATTTTTATAAGCAAATTTGGTTTTGCCTCTGTCTTCACAGACAAGATCAGCTCCCAGACTACCGTACCAGGTGGCACAGAATGGGAAGGAGGCGAACATCCCGCAGTGCTGAAGGAACAGGTACAAGACTATTTAGAAGGATTGGACATACACAAGTCCATGGGGCCGGATGCAATGCACCCGAGGGTGCTGAGGGAGTTGGCTGAGGTGATTTCAGAGCCATTGGCTATTATCTTTGAAAGCTCATGGCAACAGGGGGAGGTCCCTGAGGACTGGAAAAAAGAAAATATAATGCCCATCTTCAAAAAAGGGAGGAAAGAGGATCCAGGGAACTACAGACCAGTCAGCCTCACTTCAATCCCCGGAAAAATCATGGAGCAGGTCCTCAAGGAATCCATTTTAAGGCACTTGGAAGAGAGGAAGGTGATCAGGAACAGTCAACACGGATTCACCAAGGGAAAGTCATGCCTGACCAACCTGGTTGCTTTCTATGATGAGGTGACTGGCTCTGTGGATGTAGGGAAGGCGGTGGATGTGATATACCTTGACTTTAGCAAAGCTTTTGTTACGTTCTCTCACAGTATTCTTATCAGCAAGTTAAAGAAGTACGGGTTGGATAAATGGACTATAAAATGGATAGAGAACTGGCTAGAGCATAGGGCTCAATGAGTAGTGATCAATGGCTCCATGCCTAGCTGGCAACCAGTCACAAGCGGAGTGCCCCAGGGTCGGTCCTGGGGCCGGTTTTGTTCAACATCTTCATTAATGATCTGGAAGATGGGGTAGATTGTACCTTCAGCAAGTTTGCGGATGACACTAAGCTGGGGGGAGTGGTAGATACCCTGGAAGGTAGGGATAAGATACAGAGTGACCTAAAGAAACTGGAGGATTGGGCCAAAAGAAATCTAATGAGGTTCAACAAAGAAAAGTGCAAAGTCCTCCACTTAGGAAAGAAGAATCCCATGCACAGCTATAGACTGGGGACCGACGAGCTAGGCAGCAGTTCTGCAGAAAAGGACCTGGGGGTAACAGTGGATAAAAAGCTGGATATGAGTCAGCAGTGTGCCCTGGTTGTCAAGAAGGCTAATGGCATATTGGGCTGCATTAGGAGGGGCATTGCCAGCAGATCACGGGAAGTGATTATTCCCCTCTATTCGGCATTGGTGAGGCCGCATTTAGAGTATTGTGTCCAGTTTTGTGCCCCCCACTACAAAAAGGATGTGGACAAGTTGGAGGGAGTCCAGCGGAGGGCAACCAATATGATTAGGGGGCTGGAGCACAGGACTTATGAGGAGAGGCTGAGGGAACTGGGCTTGTTTAGTCTGCAGAAGAGAAGAGTGAGGGGGGATTTGATAGCGGCCTTTAACTACCTGAAAGGGGGTTCCAGGGAGGATGGGGCTAGGCTGTTCTCGGTGGTGGCAGATGACAGAACAAGGAGCAACGGTCTTAAGCTGCAGGGGGAGGTCTAGGATGGACATTAGGAAAAAGTTTTTCACTAGGAGGGTGGTGAAGCACTGGAATGGGTTACCTAGGGAGGTGGTGGAATCTCCGTCTTTAGAGGTTTTTAAGCTGAGGCTTGACAAAGCCCTGGTTGGGATGATATAGCTGAGGTTAGTCCTGCTTTGAGCAGGGGGTTGGACTAGATGACCTCCTGAGGTCCCTTCCAACTCTAATATTCTATGATTCTAACCATTCATATTAGTGATAACTAAATGTTTCAAGCCTAGCAAAGGAGGGGTAGCAAATACATAATATCTTATGGGATGTATATACAGCATGAAAGGTTTATGTATATTTTTTTCTGTTTCTTTTCTCATTCTCTCCAGGTGTCTTAAAAAAATTAAAACGTGAACAGAAAAAAAATTGGTTTTATGGTTTTCAAGGAAAAGTTGAAATTTCCCATGGAAAAACTTTTCAGACCAACTCTGAACGAATCTCAACCCAGGTGGATGAAACCAAAACTCGACATTCAGTGTAAAGACAGCGGGGTGGAGGGGAGAGAAGGGCAGAGGAAGAACTAGTGAAGCTGAAGGACAGGGCTGGCACACGACCGAATGGGGATAACCTGGGCAGGGATGGATGGAGGTGGAAATGAGAAGGTCTCTGTCCATCAGAGGGATGTAGGACTTAGGAAATGCCAGGCTGCACATTTGGCTTTTACCCCGTGCAATCCCCATCTGCAGACACTCGTAGGGGTTGAACGCAGGGTCTGTGGGGCTAGCTGGTCCCTGGGACGTTTTTGACACTATAGGCCAGGTGGAAATCAATATCCAGGCAGCCACATTCAGAGCTGACCCAGTCGAATGACAGATGTGGGTTAAAATCAGTTTCTTTAAACCCGTGCAAGTCCGTGAGTCGCTCAGATCCCGTTGTGCCAGACACAGCACAGACCCCAACCAAGATCAGGACTCCCCTTTGGGCTGTGTGCAGCACCATCCCTTCCCTAAGGAGCTTCAGTTTAAAACAACAGCACAGACAAAGGAAGAAGGAGCCAGAACCCAGGAGTCCTGACTCCCAGCCCCTCACCCCTCCATGACCACTATACCAAACTCCCCACCCTGAGCTGAGGATAAAAACCAGGTGTCCTGCCTTCTAGGCTCCCTACTCTGACCACTAGACCCCACTTCTCTCCCAGAGCTGGGGATGGAAACCAGGAGTCCTGGCTTCTGGCCCCCATTTAAGATCCCCTGTGTCTCTCTCCTGTTCTCAGTCTCTCTGTCTGTCTCTCAGGGGCTTTATCTCGGTACCAGATCTCCCACCCGGGCTCCCTCACCCCCACCTCCAAACCCCTCCCGAGCTGGGTCTGGGGAGGCAGAGATCGCCCTGGCAGATGCATCTGACTCTGGGGAGGAGCTGGGATTTGCACAGAGCCCAGAGAGATCCCGATTTCCCGTCACTCACCAGCCCCAGCCCCGGGGGGCAGAAGAAAGGCCACGGGCAGCAAGAGGAGGACCAGCATCATCACCATCAGTGGAAAATGACAGCGCTTGTCCCTCCACCCCGGGGGATTTATAGAGCGAGCAGCAAACCCCAAGTCACGTACGCTCTGGGTTCATGCAGGGGCCCACAGAAACCTCAGCCTCTCGCTGCTGACATGTCGGGGGCAGGTGGGAGGGAGCTGATGGCTGGAAAAAAACCTTCCTCTGGAGACAGGACCCCAGTGGGAAAGACCCTCAGAGACAGGGCGTCTTCTCCCCCAGAACATTTGGGGGAAGGGCCAGGAGCCCAGCACATCTGGCCCTGGGTTCCCCTGCATGTCGCCCGGCTTCTTTGCTCCAGCAGCTCATCTGTGGGGAGTGCAGCCGGCTCTGAGTCACCTGCTGGCTCGCCTCGGCTCCCCACTTCCTTCCCAGCGCGCGTCTCAGAGCAGCGAGCAGAAGATGGGGCCCAGAAGCCACAGAGCCCCCTGAGAAATTCTCCCAGAGGGTTGAGGAGCACGGAACCCAGCAGCCGGTGCAGACTGACAGGACCCAGGGGACAGCCCAGATACCAAGGTGACAACAGGAGAACCCCCTTTTCTCTCCTGGGGGTGTCCTCCAACTCCCCACGAGTGGCATCTTCATGGCCCATATGAGGAGGTGTTAGGCTCTCCTAGCGCATGTAGCCCCAGGCACATGGTATAGGAGAAAGGATGGGCCTCCAACATCTGCAGATGCTCAGTATCTTGTGTTTTGTCGGTGCTGGTTCACGTGCCGGGATCAGTCACCGCGGCCTCTGAAACTTCCTGTCGTGGGATTTATTTGTGGCGTTGCTGCACCCACAGTGGCCAGGGCCCAGAGGGGAAAACTGGAGCTGATTGTCAGCCCTGATTGACCAGCTGAGAGTCCCAACTGGGCCATCTCTCCGTCCCCCGGCACGGCAAGGCGCGTCCCTGTGCCCGGCCATGTCAGGAATGGAAATTGATCTCAGAGTCAGACATTAGGGGGCACAGAGGAATTGTCTGAGGGGCAGCGGTGCCAGTCCAGGGCTGGATGGCAGGAACGGACGGGCCCCTAATACATTAGTTATTTCTCCACTCATTTCCTTTTCATCCTGGTTCTCAGAAACTTTTCCAGACCAGCTTTGTGTGCTGGGTGTGATGTTTCATATCTGCCTGGCCCCCTGCCCGGCTGGGCTCCCGGTCACGGGCAGTGGAGAGGAAGGAAGCTCAGAGGATTTCTTCTTGGAAGATCTTGCATAGCATAAAGTCATAGACATATCGGTCTGGAAAGGACCTGGAGGGGTCACCTAGTCCAGTCCCCTGCTCTCAGAGGAGACTGACAGCTGTTTGTCCAACCTTGTCTTAGAAACCTACAATGACGGGGATTCCACAACCTCCCTGGGGAACCGAGTCCGGTGCGTCACGCCCCTTTGAGTTAAAAAAGATTTCCTAATATCTAACCTCAATCTGGCTTGCTGCAGATTAAGCCCATCTCTTCTTGTCCTCCCTTCAGTGGACATGGGCAACAGCTGATCTTGTCCCCTTGCTAACAATCCTTCAGGTATTTGAAGTCCGTTAGCAGCCTCCTCTTCTCTAGATGAAACATGCTCCAATTATTTCCACCTTTCCTCGTAGGTCAAGGTTTCTAAACATCTCATTATTTTTCTTGCTCTTCTTCGGACCTTCTCCCATTTCTCTACATCTCTCTGAAGTGCGGCAGGGGAGGTGGGAAGGACACAATCAGCACCGTTGATTGATGTGCCATCAATTCAGTGTAGCCTGCCCTGAGTTCCCTTCCCATGAGCGAACGCCCGCCAGCCTTTCCGGCACTGGGAACAGGGCTGTCTGGAGTTGGAGGTGGCCACTCCGGGGGAAAGGCCCGGAAAGGCCCAGTAAGGACAAGTATCTCCCATTAACAGTCTCTGCATTGGCTGACACAGGGGAGAGCTACAAACTGCCACTTCTTCCCCAGTGTTTGGCTCGTGTCCATTACGTTTGGAGGAAATAAACCAGCTGTTTCCCTAGCGAAGAGTCATTCCACTCTTTGGCTCTGGGTCCCCCTCCTGGAAACGGGCCTTTTGGTGGATGAGGGATGGGATGGATAGGATCGATGTGATACTTTGTAGCACCCTGGCAGCCCCCTATTCACTGGTGTCTTATAATTATGACGTGTTTTGTGCAAAGTGCGCCTGGTGAGGTGTCATTTGATAAGCCTTGATCTCTGGACCGTTCGGACCCTGTTGGCTTGTGTGTGTTATCATTGCTTGTGCAGTTCGGAAGTGTTGCTGTATGGGTTATCGCACTATGTCGTGAGGTGGGGAACACCCACAACCAGCATTACACTCACCGCTGTAAGCGGGGTCAGAAGGAGCTCTCCCCGCACATCTAGTGAGTCGCTGGGGGACGAGGACGTTGTTTGCATGGACAACCCACCTGCCTTGGTGCTTGGCATGATGGGACTGCTTTGCCCAAATGATCCTCATTTCCAGACCGGTTCTGCTTGATGGTAAGAGCTGGGCCTTCGCTAGCAGAGATCAGCCATCCGCCATGCAATCTGAGATCTCTGTGGGACAGGCTGGGCTGGGTAATGTCGGTCACTGATGTTATTGTCCGTATTGGCAGGGACATTCCGGCAGACCGCTGGTGTGCGATGGGGTGGTCCAGGGCATCGTCTCCAACAGAGATCTGTCCGGGCGCCCTCCCAGCATATACACGAGAATCTCAAAATTCATCCCCTGGATCAATGAAACGCTGCAGAAACTGAGTTAAAGGAGACGCTCCCCTTTAACGGGTCAGCTTGGCCAAACCAAGCTCTGTGCCTATGTGGAACCCCTGAGGGCCTTTAGAGCCGAGTATTTTTTTCTGCTGTTAGAGAAATGCTACGAAGGGCTCAGCCCAGAAATGGCCTTGTGGCTATAAATGCCCCAGCGATGTTTGAAATTTTCTTCTCTTCTATTGTCACCCCAGCAGCCGGTCAACGTTCAAGGCCCTGCCTGTGTTCTGGATGGGAGCACAAATTGATGATACAGCCTGGGATTTCCTTTGATGGGATCTGGTTTATTTACCAGGAATCTCAAAAATCAGACTCAAACAGCAGCAGAGAGCTCCTCTGTTCACAATCCCGAGCTGCCTTTCCAGCTAAGACTGTACCCAAAAAGCTTCTTCTCTGAGCTGTCTTTTGGCTCCACATTCCTGTGCTTCCATGGTGTGTCTGCCTGGATTTTTACTCTGCGTCTGCCTTGTTTCTCTCCCTGGGTCTCTCTGGTTCGGTCTTGTCTTCTCCGAACCAGAGAGAAGGAATGGGGCCATGTGGTTTAGACAGCCAACCTATCACCATGAAGTGTGGCTGGGAAAATTAAACAGCCCCTGACAATCGCACATCGAAACGATTGTGTGAAAAAATTGAAGTTTCAAATATTTTACTTCATGCATTTTGAGCTGAGCCCAACTTTCATTTTCTTTTCTTTTTTCTCTCCCCACCCCACAAGTATTTAACTATTTATTATTTATTTTGTTGATACCGAATAAAATATGTGTAGTTTGGAGAATTCGCCCTGCCTTTTCCTTCCCTGGCCTGTCGATTGGACGTTGCGTGCATGAATGATTCAGGGTTGGGTTTATGATAAAGAGGTGTGGGGCCAGGAGGAAAGGAAGCTGGGCTGAGCCATAAACAACGTTAGGGCTAAATAAGAACAAATAGGCCCAGATCGTCAGAGGTGTTTAGGTGTCTCACTCCCTTTGACCTCACCGGGAGTCCAAATACCTTTAAGGATCTGGACCCAGGCTCTTCCCTTCAGCAAATCAAGAAGCACTTTATCAAGGCAGTTGGGATTATTATCTCCAGATGTGGAAACTGAGGCGCAGGGAGGGGATGTGACTTGCCCAAGGTCACCCAGCAGCAGAGCCGGGAACAGGACCCAGGCGTCCTGAGATGAAGGTCTGTGCTCTGGCTACTATGCCACACTGCTGGCCCCCAATTCACAGCCCCTCCCTCAGGCGGCCCCAGGTCCCACAACCCCCCCCAGCCCCTCCACCACTGCTTGCTAATTTCACTTCCTATCCCTTCTCCTCCACACTCAGTACAGATCTGATACAAAGGTCTCTAGCCCTCAATTCCCTCCTCACCCATGTGGTCTGGGGCAGGCGCTGGGTCCACCCAGGGCAGGGCAGGTCTCTAGTTACAGGCTTGGGGCTGCAACGCCACAGGGATGGAATTAGGTCCACCCCTAAATCCAAAGGCTGTGCGGCCGATACAGACAGAGGCAATTTGTGCATCTCCACATCCCACTCCGTTTGTCTAGCTCTGCGACTGGTAACAGGTGCCAGGCTGGCCATGCCGTGTCACTGATCTCTGCCTGGCTAAAGGCTGGATTTGTCTGGGAGAGATTCCCAGAGCTGTTCTCCGGCGCCCTGTCCCCGCACCCCAACCCGCTGCACTAAGAGATCCACGTGTCATCGATAGATTCGGCCGCTCCAAGGCCAGACACACCACGGGGCTCGTCCCGTCAGATCCCTGCCCGCACCGGCCCAGAGTTAATCACGGTTTGAACTAGGGCCAAGCTATCAGAGAAACGTCTCCATCCCCAGGGACGGGGAATCCAGCCCAGCCCTGGGGAGCAGCATCTGCGACCCTGCCCCGGGCCCAGCCGCCAAAGGGATTTGAACGGGCTTTTCCCTGGTACAGTTTTTCAGATCCAGGGTCATTCTCACCCCAGGCCTCCATCATATACGGCCCATTGTCCCCCAGCGCCACCTGCCGCCGTTTCCCCTCCTGAGCGTGTGGCGTCTCCATTGAAATTTCAGCTCCTCCGCCAACCTGGGTTTAGTTCAACTAGACCTTTTACCACCCTCCAGGTGGGGACAGGCCCCCACCTATGCTTTACTCCAAGAGCAGCTTTGTGACCCTTGAACCGCCCTGCCCAGCAAAGCAAAGCAAAGCACAGTGGGGAAACTGAGGCACTGCACAGGCATCGTAAAAATGTGATCAAAATTCCCATGTTCATCACACCCAGCGCCCGGCTCACCTTGATGGCAGGAGGCTGAGGCCGAGACAGTACTGCCATTTGTGAACCCTCACCTGTGGGGTGAGGGGAAGGAGAAAGGCCGGGGGGAGGAGATTGTATCCTCCCTCTTTAAATCAGAGGAAGGGAGTCAGGCAGGAGGGCATGTGCAGATAATGTAAAGGGAAAGCTTTACGGAGACTGGGACCCACGCGTCTGGGAGGGCAGTGCCAGGCACTCACCCATAAGGGCCTCCCAGAGCTCCCATCCCCTGAGGGCAGAGACTGGGACATAGGATGGGACCCAGGCGTCCGGGATGGCAGTCAGGGTGCGCATCCCCAATTGTCCTCACAGCTGCTAAAAGGAGAAATCAGGTTGGGGAACGGGACCCAGGCGTCCAGGATAGAGATATAGATGTGTATGGGGATGAATAGACAGACAGACAGATAAGATGGAGGGATGGGACATGGGAAGAGGCTGACCTGCATTACGCACCAGCCCAGCCTTTGTCTGTGGAGCCGATTCCCCCTGTGTCCAGCGGATGCAGCGGCTGCACTGGATTCACGGCTCGGGTCGGTCGCTCATTCCCAGAGTCTCACTTTTTTTTTTTAACTTCATTTTTATTCATTGCTGGCTACAAAGCGAAGGGACAGGCTGAGGGCTGGGATTTCCAAGGGAGCTGATGGGAGCTGGCCTTGAACCCGGCTCCTAACTCCCCTAGGCTCCCTGCCTTGAGGCTCACGGGTTGGGCACTGCCTGAACGAAGCGATAGCTGGGGGGCGGCTTGGCCTGGGGGGCTCAGCCCCTCTGCAAAGCGAGCCCCACGGCTGGACCTCGCCTAAGCACAGAAGCGGCGCAGCTCCGGCTCCTGCAGCGATTCCCGGCGGGGCTCAGGGCTGTAGCTTCTTCATCTGTTCCTCGATCCAGGGGATGAAGGTGGAGACTCTTGTGTATACCCCGGGAGGGGTGAGAGGCCCCCAAGAGACGATGCCCTGGACTGTTCCCTTGCACACCAGGGGGCCCCCAGAGTCGCCCTGCAAAACAGAACAAGACACAGATGGAGAACAGCTCCGTGAGTCGTTTCCTGCGGCCGGACCAGCTCAGTGACACCGCCCCCCCCCCCCGGTGCAGCTGGTCTCAGTGTCACTCCCTCAATGTCCCCCCGACCCTGCTTGGGACCCCACCTCGGGTCGGCTGGTCACTGCCCCCCTGGATCCCTCCACCCCTCGAGATGGTCTCTGCCTTCCCGTGTGAGAACTGTTATTTTCCCATTCATTAGTACAGCACCGAGCACAGTGGGGCCTGATCACCGCTCTTAGTCCCGACTGCAACACCCGCAGCCTCACTGATAATGATTCTTTATCAAGGGTGCTGGAAGCCAGGGGGAGATTCACCTGCGCAGAGTCTTTGCCCTTCCTTGGATCCCCCGCACACAGCATCGTGGAGGCGTTATAGTGACGATATTTCCGACACGTGTCATTCTTCAGCACCTCCACGTCCACCTCCTGCAGCGTGTCTAGGGTCCTTCCCATCCCTGGGCAAATCATGCCCCAGCCGGCAACGCTGCAATTGGTCCCTGGCGTTATTCTCTCCTGAGCATCGGGCAGGGGGATGGTTTTCACCCATTTATTCAGCTTCACTTTCCTCTTCAGCTGCGACACAGGAACGATGAACAAAATGAGGGTCGCGCTCAAGGACCCAGAGAAAAACACCTCACCCCAGAGAAAGGCAGAGCCATGACTGAGACCTCACTGGTGGCAGGGGATGGGATGGGGTCGGGGCCTGCAGCAGAGTGAGGTCACAGGGGGCGGGGAATGGGATGGGGGCAGGGCCTGCAGCAGTGTGAGGTCACAGGGGGTGGGGGGATGGGATGGGGCGGTACCTGCAGCAGCATGATGTCATTGTTATCAGTTTTTTCGACATATTGCGTGTGGGGAATCTTGGCACGCACGGGGATCTTTTTTCGTCTCCAGTCCGCTCTTTCCCGTTTGCTTTTTATGTTGTGGGCCCCCAGAATCACCGTGATCTTCCTGTGAAAGCCAAGAGCAACGTGTGGGGCGTTAGGGGCAGGGCGGGGAGCTGGGGGAGGGGCGCAGTGACAGTGATATGGGGGGACGGGGCAGTCTGGGGCTCTCAGGCCGAGATCTCGGACTCAGCTCCTGGCCTGAAAACCCTCAGCCCACTGCACGCGTGCCGGCTGCCATCCGGCCCCGGGGCCGGGCACTGGCTGGCTGGGGGGTGGGAACGGGGCACAAGGGGCCTTTCCCCTCTAGGGGCGCCGGCTTCAGCACAGAGCCCCTGCCCCGTGGCATTGGGGTCCCAGCTGGTGACTCCCCCTGTGCTGTTCCCCTGAGTGCCTTCGTTGCCTGGTGTCCTCCTGGCCCCTGGGTCTCATCTCCCTGCACCCCAGGGACCCCCCAGCTAGATCCAGAGACCTGTCGAGCTGTCTTGGGGCTGGGAGGCACCCCCTGCCCCGATCTGGCTGGGGGGTGGGAAGGGGGCCCAAGGGGCCTCTCCATCCCCGATCTTCTCCTTCCCCGTGACCTACGACGGTGCCAGAGCTCCCAGCCCCCCATCGCCCGCTAACGCCCGACCTGCCCCCCATGCAGAGACGCTTACTCTCCATTGCAGTGAGCAGCCGTCAGCACGAAGTTCTCCGACACCAGGAACCCACCGCACATACCATAATTTCCTTTTTTTATATCCAGATAGGCCATGTAGGGCCTGGAGTGGGGCTGGGCTTCCCATCCCCCGACGATCTCACCTGGAGCAGAACCAGGTTCACATAAAGGGCCTCATCATCTCCACAAGACAAACTGGGACCGAGCTGCCTGTCCCATAACCTCAGCCTGCTCCCCCCGGTGATGCTCTCCCTGGGACATCCCTGTGCATGGATCCCTGCCCTCTGCTCAACTCCCCACCAGACAGGATGCCCCGTGCGGCCGGAGGGTGAATGTAAAGCTGTGACATCGCTGGGTGGAGACTCGGTGCCAAATGTACCGGGGGTGGGTCAGTGATCACACGGCCTTGAGTTACCGGCGTTGGGGGCCGGGGTTGGCTAGAACTTCACTGACATCTCCCCTGCTGACATTCCACCTTCTCCGTCAACCCAGTTACAAGCCAGGCCTCATCCAAGACTGACCCTCCATCTGTTTTCCAACAACTAATTGGGTTATCTAGAAAATGAACATTTTCCCCGAATGTGTCCCCTCGCCACAAACATTGCAGCGTTATTCTTGGAAAACTGATGATATCCCCTAGTTTTCTGAATTTTTCAGCTACAAATTTGTTGGGTTTTTGTTGCTTTTTTTTTTTTTTTTTTTTTTTTTTTTTTTGGTAAACTTTTGGTCACGTTAGAGACTGAGAAGACGTGGCAAAATATTCAACGGAAACCTGCTGTTTTCCATCCGTTTAGCCCCGACGCCTTCGCTACCCATAACCCATTACTGCTTTTGCGTCTCCCAATGCTACCCACATTGACAAGGTCTACGGCAGCGTTATACGCACACCTGGCTGGCCAGTAAATTTGAACTAAACATGGATCCTCTAAAAATGCAATGGGAGGAGGAACTAGGCCAATTAACTAAGTGGAAACAAATTTTCGCCAGCGCTCCACTCTGCTCCTTGGACCTACATTGAAGATTAATTCAGCAGCAAATCACATGGAGGATGTGTTGGCCCCATGTTCAAAACAGGCGTTGCTAAGACCCTGTCTACACTTACCTGCGAGATTTGGCGGCAGTCGACAGGAGTTATGCAAAGTACGCAAAAAATTTGTGTAACTCCCATCGACTGCTGAGCTTCTCTTCTGTGCTCCATGTTCACTTCACAGCGCTACACTACTTGCGTAGCTGGTATTAGTACATCGATTTCTGATTCGACTGAGGAGGTCTTCACTGACCAGAGAAATCAAACTGACGGCGGCAAATTTGCCGCTGTCAGTGAAGCCATAGCCTCAGTCAGACAAATATTGGTGCTGTGATTCAGGAGGTGGTTACTTAACCCAAATGCTCTAGGAAATTTCCAAGACCCGTGGGCTTTGGGCGGAATTGAAGGGGAGAGGTAATAGTTTTCCTGTCAAATAAAATTTCAACCAAATGGGTGTTAATTGGAAGTGCAATAAATCTGAAAGACTTTGGCTCAGCAGAGCACTAATAATGGTGAAAGGACTAGTACTACAAAACCAGAAATCCAAAAAGTGACCAACAATCAAAGAAGATTGGAGCACAGACCTCATAAACTTCAGAAGAAATGTAGACCATTACATTTACAGAGATGTACCCCAAACAAGTTGTCAAAGATATGAGATATTTTCCTGGAAGTATCTGAATGATCTGATCAAATGCATGGGCCCCCTTCACTTCCCCCTTCTCTCTACCCACTTCCTTCCTCTCCCGACTCTGAATTTTCCTTCTAGTCTTTATCAGACTTCAGTAATTTTTCTTTTGTTGAATTTTTATAACCAAATTTGGTTTGTAAATTGTGGAATACAATAAAGGATTGATATTTTAACCATTCATATTACAGATAACTAAATGTTTCAAGCATAGCTAAGGTGAGGTAGCAAATACATAATATCTTATGGGACGTATATATAGTATGAAAGGTTTATCTATTTTTTTCTCTTTCTTTTCTCACTCTCTCCAAATGTCTTTTAAAAAAATTAATAAAATGTGAACAGGAAAACAAATTCCTTTTGGGGTTTTCAAGGAAAAGTCAAAATTTCCCGTAGAAAAACTTTTCAGACCAACTCTGAACGATTCTCAACCCAGGTGGATGTAACCAAAACTCGACATTTGGTGTAAAGACAGCAGGGTGGAGGGGAGAGAAGAAAGGGCAAGGAACAAGTGAAGCTGAAGGACAGGGCTGGCAGACGACCGAATGGGGATAAACTGGGCAGGGACGGATGGAGCTGGAATGAGAAGATCTCTGTCCATCAGAGGCACGTAGGACTTAGAAAATGCCAGGCTGCACATTTGGCTTTAACCTCGCTCAATCCCCATCTGCAGACACTCGTAGGGGTTGAACGCAGGGTCTGTGGGGCTAGCTGGCCCCTGGGAAGTTTTTGACACTATAGGCCAGGTGGAAATCAGTATCAGGGCAGCCACATTCAGAGCTGACCCAGCCGAATGACAGATGTGGGTTAAAATCAGTTTAGTTAAACCCGTGCAAGTCCGTGAGTCGCTCAGACTTGAACGTTTGCAAAGACGACTCAGGGATGTTGGTTTGGCTTCCAAATCAATGAGGGAGGTTGGAAAATCTGATGCCGTTATTTGTATATGGTCCCCCGTTGTGCCGGACACGGCACAGACCCCAACCAAGATCAGGGCCCCCCTTTGGGACGGTTGCAGCACCAGCCCTTCCCTAAAGACCTTCAGTTTAAAACAATAGCACAGACGAAGGAAAAAGAAGCTAGAACCCCGATTCCCAGCCCCCCACCCCACTCTAATCAATAGACCCACTGCCCTCCCAGAGCTGAAGAGAGAAACGATGCATCCTGGCTCCCTACCTCCCTCCTCTAACCATTATACTCCACTTCCCTCCCAGACCTGGGGATAGAACCCAGGCGTCCTGATTCCCACACCCTTACCCCTCCATGACCACTATACTGCACTCCTCTCCCAGAGCTGGGGATAAAACCCAGGTGTCCTGGCTCCTGGACACCACTTAAGATCCCCTGTGTCTCTCTCCTATTCTCAGTCTCTCTCTCTGTCTCGCAGGGGCTTCATCTTGGTACCAGCTCCACAGCTCAGGCTCCCTCACCCACACCTGCAAACCCTTCACTAGCTGGTTTTAAGAGGCCGCAATTGCCCTGGCAGATGCATCTGACTCTGGGGAGGAGCTGGGATTTGCAGAGAGCCTAGAGAGATCCCGATTCCCCGTCACTCACCAGCCCCAGCCCCGGGAGGCAGAAGAAAGGCCACAGGCAGCAGGATGAGGATCAGCATCGTCACTGTCTGGGGAAAATGACAGCGCTGGTGCCTCCACCCCGGGGGATTTATAGAGCGAGCAGCAAACCCCAAGTCACGTACGCAGGGCCCACAGAAACCTCAGCCTGTGGCTGCTGACACGTCGGGGGCAGGTGGGAGGGAGCTGTTGGCTGGAAAACAACCTGCCTCTGGAGGCAGAAGCTCAGTGGGAAAGACCCTCTGGGATAGGGCGTCTCCTCCCCCAGAACATCTGGGAGTAGGGGCAGGAGCCCCACACATTTGGGGCTGGGTTCCCCTGCATGTCTCCCAGCTTCTTTGTTCCAGCATCTCCTCCTCCAGAACATCTGGGAGCAGGGCTAGGAGCACATCTGGTGCCGGGTTCCCCTGCACCTCACCAAGCTTCTCCGCTCCAGCAGCTCATCTGTGGAGAGTGCAGCCGGCACTGAGTCACCCACTGGCTCACCTTGGCTCCCCACTTCCTTCCCAGCGCGCGTCTCAGAGCAGCGAGCAGAGGACAGGGCCCAGAAGCCACAGAGCCCCCTGAGAAATTCTCCTAGAGGGTTGGGGAGCTCGGAGTCCAGCAGCCGGTGGGGACTGACAGGACCCAGGGGACAGCCCAGATACCAAGGTGACAACAGGAGAACCCCCTTTTCTCTCCTGGGGGTGTCCTCCAACTCCCCACGAGTGGCATCTTCATGGCCCATATGAGGAGGTGCTAGGCTCTTCCCGTTCCCATAGCACCAGGCACATGGTACGGAAGAAAGGATGGGCCCCCAACATCTGCGGCTGCTCAGTAAAATAGTAAAAGTAGTCTGCTCTGAAGCCCCTCAGGGGTTCCACGCAGGCACAGAGCCTGGTATGGCCAAGCTGGCCCGTTAAAGGGGCACGTCTCCTTTAACTCAGTTTCTGCAGAGGGTCGTTGAGCGTCAGATACAACATTTCCCCAGCTGCAGGCCTGTCCCCCACGCTGTGAAGTGCACCGTTTGGGCTTTCTGACCTCAGCCTCTTCCGTTGTCTCCCTCACGGTGGCAGGAGACGCCTGGGAAGGATCAAAGGGCCTGCAGAGGAGATGAACTGGGGTTGACCACAGACCCTCACTGCAACAGGCGGGGAAAGAGATGAGTATCTTGTGTTGTCTGGGGATGCATATTTCCCCCCACCTCTGCTCTGCTCCAGCTGTGCATGGAGACAGAAGTTGCAGGGCCCTGGATCCAGTTGTGCACAGGGGGGGCATTGGTCAGTCCCAGCTGTGCCGGAATCCAGGTAGAGAAGGAAGCCCAGCTGTGCAGAGCCAGACCCTTCCCCCAGCACCCACGGGGAGATCTCCGGAAAACCACACGGCAGAGTTTGACCCTGAGGTTTCCTGTCTCCCCCTCCACAACCAGCCATGTCTATAAACCCCCGGGGCTGTGTGAGAAGCACCTTCTCCTTCTTTGATCTGGTGCAGACGATGCTGCTACTGCTACTGCTGCCCGTGGGCGTTCTCCTGCCCCCCCCCCCCCGGCTTGGGCTGGTGAGTGGGCGGGGGGCCCCCCACAGGCAGCAGAGCCTGCTGTGGCTCGTGGGAAGCGTGTGGGGCTCCTTCCCCAAAACAGCAATCCTCCCCCTCTCTCTGCCAGGGGAGATCATCAGGGGGTGGGAAACTGTGCCTCACTCCAGACCCTACATGCTCTTTTTGAAGATAGGGAAAGGAGGGAAATGTGGCGGGTTCCTCATCCGGGAGGACGTGGTGCTGACAGCAGCTCATTGTAACCGCAGCCAGGAGTAAGAAACGTGTCATCTGCATCCACAGTATTGGCCCGTGTGCAGCACCTGCTCCCCTTCTACCTCACAGCAGCATCACCGCGCTGCTGGGCGCCCACAATGTTGCAATAGATGAACCCGGCAGGCAGGAGATCCAGGTACGTCAACGAATCCCCCACCCAGACTACAATGACGAGACGTTTGCAAATGACATCATGCTGCCGCAGGTACCAACCCCTTTGCATCCCGCCCCCAGGGACCTCACACTGCTGCAGGTACCGCCCCCATCCCATCACCCCACCCCGTGACATCACACTGCTGCAGGTACCGCCCTCATCCCCTCACCCCACCCCCACACATCACACTGGGGAAGGCACCGCCCCATCCCATCCTCCCTCCCCCAGTGGCATCACACTGTTGCTGGTACCGCCCCCATCCCATGACTCCGCCCCAGTGACCTCACACTGCTGCAGGTACCGCCTCCATCCCTGTGCCCCGCCCCCTGTGACCTCACACTCCCAGGACTGTTATCTCACTGGAACTTTTTATTGTCTCCTGGCAATCTCGTGGCAGCTGGCCCGGAAATCACAGCGGGATGAGTGCGTGACAGCTATCTCCCTGCCAACGCGTGGGGACGGAGGGAAGCCAACAGTCCAGTTTAGTGTGGCTGGGTGGGGTCTGATCAGCATGGAAAGGCGCACCAGCACCCTCCACGAGGTGAACCTGACGGTGACGGAGGACCGTGTGTGCAGGAAGAAATACGGCCCTCGACCATGCTGTGTGTGGGCAGCCGCCAGAAGATGAAAACAGCATTGAAGGTAAATTTCCTATTACCTTTGTGGTTAGCTCTTCTCAGCTATTCATAGCCGTGAAGATCACTTCATGGTGATGGCTGCCCTCTGATGTAGTGGTCCCCACCCAGGCACGCAAGGTGCAGTTTGTGGATCTTGATTTTGCTCCCTTTTCCCAGGAAATCACTCGCCTGCAGATAGCAGTCCAGGTCAGAGCAGACGAAGAAGCTTCCGCTGCCATTGTGGAAGACGTCGGTGCCGCGGGAGTCCTTCCAAGGGACCAGTGACCCAGTGATTGGCGTGAAGCCCTGGTGTGGGGACAAATGGGAAGGGAAGTAAGGGGAGGAGTTGAGAAGAGGATCAAGGCAGCTTGAGAAGACCACGTGGGGTTGGACGGGAGCACATCAGGGGACTTCTCTGTTTCTATCCAGGGGAAAATGTTTCAGTGACCCCAGGAGTGAATCCCTCAGGACCACGACGGCTCCTCTCTCAGCCCCATAGACCTACAACTGATACGCACCGGCTGGGGTCTGGCCCACTGACACCAATGGAGCTAAGGACATTTGACCGTAGCTCATCTGATCTTTTGTGAATCTTTAATGCTAGAAAACACCCCGAGCTCCAACAGTGCCCAGGCACCTGGGATGGGAATGGGGCAACCCTGGGAGATTTCTGCTGTGACGTTTCCTCAATTCATCCTGGGCCTGCAGCCGTATCTCCAGGGGGTGGGATTGTCCTGAAGGAGGGATGGGCGAGGAATGCCCAGGGTCCTGCCCCTGGGGTTCCTGCCTTGCACAGGATCCGACTTACCACCTCTGGTCTATTGGACGGGCCATGTCTCCTCTGTCTCACCCTGCAAGTCCGACGAGGTGCCCTGCGTGGAAATAAAGAGGTGAGACAGTAGCAAGGAGATGCTGATGTGTAACTCGGTGCCCAGCAAGGAATCCATGAATAGAGCTCACAGGAAAACAATGCGCCAACGTTTGTCCAATCCTGACCTACAGCCCCTAATATCCCAGCTCCCGGCTCAGCCCTGCCCCCAGCTGTGGTAGTGCTCCTCTGTCCTGACCCGCAGCCCTCTGCCAGCCCAACACTGGACTCAGGGTTTTCTCCAGAAATTGAAATTAGAGGGGTGCTCACATTTACAGGGGGGGGAGGTCCCTGATAGTGCAGATGTGCTGCATGTAACTGTTTTTTTTGGTTTTCTAAAACAAAAAAGATCCAAAGTATTTTAAAATGTATTGTGGCGAGGGAGGCCTATTCTGCCCCTGCAGGTCCTGCGCTTTCTTCAGCTACGCCGGTGGTGTGTGGGTGGGTGGGAGCAGGGGGGCCGGTCCCACCCTCTACCCCGGGCCCCGACCCAGGGACCCTGCAAGGAGTAGCCTCAAACTGCTTAGTCCCTGAGACCTACGACCTTCCCTGGGTCGTCTGTCTGTTGTCCCGCTGCTTGTGGTCCACTTCCTGGAACCAGGGAGGAGGGTTGTTCCTCCTTCCTCGCCTTGAGCCTCTCCGTCCTGTGATCGTCCCCTGTCTGGGGTGAGGTTCCCCCGCCTCAACTCCTTCGCCCAACTGCATGAGTGACCAGGTCCTCCTTCAGGCCTCTGGGCCCACGACCCTCGGCCCCGCCCAGACAGGCTTCTCCCTAGCTCCTGTACCTGGTGTTGTCACCGCACCGCACCTAGCCACTCTACTCCTTCTCTCAACTCCCTTCCAGCTGCCTGAAATGGAGACTTTTAACTGCTGGGGCAAGCTCCTTAACTGGCCTCCGCTGGCCTAATTGCCCTGGAGTAACACCCCTGAATCACCCAGGGAATAAGGATCTATTGAGCTTGCAGCTAATGTATATGCCTTCCAGCCCCCTTCTAGATGGCCCTGGCCAAAGTATGGCCCTGGCCAAAGTTACCATCTACAATACCAGGGAGGGGAGGTTGGCTGGGGAGGCGCCCTGCGACTGTGGGGCCTATTTCCGTTCCCGTCTCCATTCACGTCTCCGGGCAGAGTTCTCCTGGGCGGCGTCCGCCGGCTCCATGGATACCTTCCGGGAGCGGTGGGCGCTGTCCGGGGTTCTCTGCTCGGTGTCCCCTTCCGGTTCCCTTCTTTTATACCTTTGACCCTCACGCCCTTTTCCCGTTTTTACATTTGTTGTCCCAAGTAATTAATTGTATCCTAGGTCTGGTGGCTCCTCCCCTTAGGCTGGGGGAGGGGCCTTGAGCGGTGGGCGTTTACAAATAGGAGCCCCCTTCTAGAGCTGTTGGGGAGACTGCTGCCCTGGGGAGCCCCTAAAATTGCTGCCTTTGCTTTTTTGGGGGTCCCCACTAACCTTCCTGCCTCCCCTGGCCAGCTGGGAGGGAGCGGGTGCGTGAGGGGCCTCCCTATCACCCCCACCAGCTGTAGAGGGACACCTTTCTCCTGGCTTGCTGTTTTCTCCTGCTGTGGCTGCTGCCGTGAGCACCCCTCCCTGCTGCCCCCCCAACCCCCATGCTCGGGGGCACCCCTGCCCTCCCCTCTTTTTGCCCCCCCTGTAGCTGCCCCTGCTGCCTAGGCTCCCCCTCCCCTTACTGCCCCCCTGTAGTTTGTTGCTTGCCTGTTAGTCTGTGTTGGTTTGTTTGCCCTGCCCTTCTTGCTTTGCTCCCCTTTGGTCTGTTTGTTTGCTCCCTGCCCAGCCCCTAACTTCCTTTGTTTGCTCCCTGCCCAGCCTGGATTCAGGGGTCTGCCCCCCAGGCCTCCCAGCCCTGCCCCTGTCCCACGTCCCCCCCCTCCCAGGCTGCAGCAGCTCTCCTGTTGCCTCTTCCCCTCTGGCCCCCCGTGCTCTTGACCCCCCAGTGCTCATGGCCTCCCTTTAACTGACCCCCCCTTTTTAGTTGACCCCCCTGCACACTGCACTCCCCTCTATTGGTTTAGCCCCCCCCCCCCCAAGTGCAGCCGGAAGAGCCGGGTTTCCATCTCCGGGCTGGTGAGTGCATCGCCCCTGCACCCCCGCCTGGCTTAGGCCCCCCGTTTTCCTTGTGCTGGTGCCCTCCTCCCCTGCTTTCAGCCTAGCGGGGAGGAGCATTTGCCTCCCCTCCCCTCCCCCACCCTTTCCCCCTCCCCCATCTTCCCCCTCCCCTTCCTCCTCTGCCCCCTTACCCTCGCCCCTCTGTCCTCGCCCCTTCTCCTCCCAAGATGGCGGGTGTGCCTGGGGCCGGGACCCCCTCCCTGGATGCCCCCGCCCCTCGCCCTGACGCTCCGTCCCCACCCATGGAGACTGGCCTCCCTGCCCATACTGGGCCACCAGGCGTCGGTCCCACAGCCCCGGTGGCGGCCATCTCGAGGGGGGACTCCAGAGGCCCTGTCGCCACCACGGTTACTACCCCCCTCCTCCGGGGGCGCGCCCTCGGCTGGGAAGAAGGGCCGGGGGGAGAAAAGAGCAAGGGAGCTGCAGATAGTGTATGGCAAAAGCTTTAAAGAGACTGGGACCCAGGCGTCCGGGACGGCAGTTAATGGGGACCAGATGCTCTATGCAATCAATATTAACAAGGGGTAGGAGACGCAAGTGAACATGGAGATGTAGAGATGGGTGTGGAGAGGTGGAGGTGCCGTAGCCAGAGAGAACCAGCCCTGCCCACCCTGAGAGTCAGAGCACACAGCTCCTCCAGACTGTCCGTCATGCATAGACCTCACAGCACAGGTGGGTGTTAATATCCACACGGGACAGGTGGGGAAACTGAGGCCCAGGGAGGGACATAACTTGCCCCCAGAAGGCCAGGTCAGAGCCTTTCCATCATTCTCTTTGGAGCCACCCCATGGCCATTCGCAGGGTGTACACTCGGGGGGAGACCTGAGCCCTACAGAGGGTTTGCAGGTTCCTCTCCAGGTATGGGAGGAAGATGGAGATCCTTGTGGGTCGTTGGTGGGAGGGACCCGCTGGGATCTGCTGTGAAGACGATGCCCTGGGCTGCCCCATCGCTCACCACAGCTGCCCTGTCAGGAACCAGCGCCAGGCAGCTATGGACCGTTTCCCCACTGAAGATCTCAAGCTACTTGGTTTAAGAACTGAGGCTGACCATCCATTTGCCTGGCGCTGAGGGAGGGTGATTGATTCAGGCCTTGCAGAGCCAGTAGATGCAGATGGCCCAGCTGTGGATGTGTGGAGCAGCCTCCCACCCACCCCCAAATCCCCACTCAGAGGGACACGGGGCAGTGCGAGGGGCTGGGGACAACCCAGCTGTCACAGGCAGCGAAACACTCAGGAGTCCAGCCACCAGCAACAGCTGCTGCGAAAAGCCATTTATTGCGCCACAAGCTCCCCAGCGGAGGGAGCGCTGCACATTTTCCATTTCCGGGGCTATCGAGGATACAAGCAAAAAGGAACGGGGTACGTGGCCTGTCGTCTGGAGGAGGAGGTCGCGTAGCAGCAGGCTGACCACGCTCTCGCTGTCGCTAGAAATGTTTCATGGTGTCATTGATCCAGCGCATGAAGGGGGAAATCCGGGTGTACACAGCGGGAGGTGCAATGCTGTTGTTTTTACCGTGTGAGACGATGCCCTCGGCCACTCCACCGCACACGAGAGGGCCTCCGGAATCGCCCTGCCCCAGAACAAGCAGGGAGACGGGGGTTCATACCCGGGACTCACGCATTGTTTGTACCAATGTTACACTGGAAAAGGAAATGAACGAACACCGAGACGGGGGATTCATAGAATCTAAGACCAGAAGAACCACGGTGATTATCTCGTCTCAGCTCCTGTGTAACGCCGGCCATGGGACGGCCCCGAATTAATTCCTGGCTGCACTAAGGCAAGAACATACAGAATAACATCCAGCCTTGATTTAAAAATCTCCAGTGCTGGAGACTTTACTTTTATAGCTGTGGCTGATGGGACTCCGCATCTCCAACTGGGGCAGCTCGTATCTTTAGCTCTGGGGTAGGGTGACCAGCTGTCCTGATTTGATAGGGGCAGTCCCGATATTTGGCGATTTCTCTTATATGGGCGCTTCTTACCTCCCACCCCCTGTCCTGTTTCTTCACACTTGCTGTCTGGTCACCCTGCTCTGGGGGTCCCCGGTTCAGTCCCCCGGTGTGTCTGCCAAGACATTACACAAGTTCCGTGTAAACTGGGTGCAGGGGGCGGGGGTTGATCTTCCTCCTCTGAAGCCTGAGAAGTGGCCGGGGCCAAGGATGGGACACTGGACAGCGCTGTGTGCTGATAGAGAAGATTCTGTCCCGCGGGAGCTTGGCTGGGTCTCGCTCACATGGCCAGGGTCTGAGGGATCCCCATATTCAGAGTTGGAAGGAATCTTCCTCCCAGGTCAGATGGGTGGGGACCGTGGGGAGTTACCTCCCTCTGGGGCCTGGGTCACGTCTCTCCTAATCCATTCCCTGCCACTGTGGGCCTTGGTCATCGGTGGCCCCTCGGTCCCTCCTCTTCTCTGCCTGTCGCCCCAACAGCTGAGTCTCCTGTGGACCATGATACCTTGGGTGCTTTCTGGATTGGCTGATCTGCTCCCTGCTGGGCTCAGCTCTGTCATGCCATGACTCTGTGGGGCTCGCCTGGGCTTTGAAAGATTGAAAGACCCACCTTGGGTCTGCCTCCGACCGAAGGGAATAGGGGTGTCTTGTCAACAACGCAGAAGCCTGTGGTGGGGTTCACAGTGTCTCGTGTCTCGTGCGTTACTGGGGACAGGGAGCCGGGCCTCGTGGGCTGTGTGTAGTCAGGGAACATGGATCTTGGGACCCCACCGCATCGGACCCCTGTGACGTGTGAATCAGACAGCAAGGAGCCGCGTGATGGCCCCGGACAGTGGGTGGCAAGGGGAGGTGAAGGTGTCAGTGCACGACCTGGGCCAGGTCACTTTGGGTAGATAATCAGGAGGGCTCCAGTCCCATTGTCCTCGCCAGGCCCCTGTGAGCCCCAGCAGCCCCCCCACAAAGCGGCTGAGGAAGGACAAAATGCAGCAGAGCTCACAGCCGGCAGCCACTTACCCGATAAACTGTCTTTTTGTCGCGGGGATCCCCTGCACACAGCATGCTGGAAGGGTCGTAGTTAGGGTACCGTCTGTTACAGGTCTGGTCGCTCATCACCGTCAGGTTCACTTCCCGAAGGGTGTTGGTTGTATTGGTCAGGGAGGTCATACCCCAGCCAGCCGCACTGCACAGGGTCCTCACGGGGACAATGTGATCAGCCGGTGGTAAATTGATCGGTCTCACCCAGTTAGTCAGCGTCGCGTTGTCCCTCAGCTGTCGGAGCAGAGACAGGAGGGGAATGAACCCAGCCCAGAAACCTGTGTGTGTGTTTGCATGTTTGTGTGTTTGCGTGTGTGTGTACGTGTGTGCTGGATGAAGAAAAATCAGAAACTCAAGAATCAGGGGGCAGGGGATGGGATGGGGCGGTACCTTCAGAAGCATGATGTCATTGTTATAAGTTGTATGGTCATATCGCGGGTGAGGGATGTGGTCCCATGCTTGGATCACTTGTTCACTTCCTTCTGGATCACTAATGTTGTGGGCTCCCAGTATGACAGTGATCTTGCTGCAAAAGTCAAGAGCAACGTGTGGGGCGTTAGAGGCAGGGCGGGGAGGTGGGGGAGGGGCGCAGGGACAGTGATATGGGGGGACGGGGCAGCCTGGGGCTCTCAGGCCGAGATGTTGGACTCAGCTCCCGGCCTGAAAACCCTCACCCCACTGCACTGGCTGGGGAGATGGGAACAGGACACAAGGGGCCTTTTTCCTCTAGGGGGCACCAGTTGCACCTGCCCCGTGGCATTGGGGTCCCAGCCAGTGTCTCCTCCGGAGCACTGTGCTGTTCCGCTGAGCACCTTCACTGCCCAGTGTCCTCCCGGCCCCTAGGTCTCAGCTCCCTGCACCATGGGGACCCCCCCGGCTACATCCAGACAGGGTCTGTGCCCAGCTCCTCCAGCTCAGAGCCCTGCCCTGCTGCCCCGGGTCTGGGAGCCCCCCTGGCTCCACTCTTCTCCTTCCTTGTGACCTATGACGGTGCCAGAGCTCCCAGCGCCCCATCGCCCACTAATGCCCGACCTGCCCCCCATGCAGAGACGCTTACTCTTCATTGCAGTGAGCGGCCGTCAGCACAAAGTTCTTCGACACCAGGAACCCTCCACAGCGGGAGATCTTTTTTCCATCTTGTATTTTCAGAAAGGCCATGTAGGGCCTGGAGTGGGGCCGGGCTTCCTGTCCCCCGATGATCTCACCTGGGTGGAAAACAGTTTCATATATAGGGTACCATCGTCTCCCTGGGATGGGCTGGGACCCAGCTGCCCACCCCACACCCTCAAGCCATGCCTCCCCTGGTGATGCTCTTCCTGGGGCATCCCTCTGCCTGGATCCCTGCCCCCTACCCAGCTCTCCCCGGAGACAGGATGCCCCATGTGGCCGGAGGGTGAATCTAAAGCTCTGACTCGGTGCCAAATGCACTGGGACTGGGTCAGTGATTGCACAGCCTTGAGTTACTGACATCTCCCCTGCTGACATTTCACCTTCTCCGTCAACCCACAGTTACAAGCCAGGCCTCCTCCAAGGCTGACCCTCCAATCTGTTTTCCAACCACTAATCAGGTTTTCTAGAAAATCAACATTTCCCCAGAATGTGTCACATTGCTCCAAACATTGCAGCGGTTTTCTGCACTTTTCAGCTGCAAATTTGTTGGGTTTCAATTGCCAATTTTTTTAAAGCTTTTGGTCATGCTAGAGACTGAGAAGGACTGGCAAGATATGCAATGGAAACCTGCTGTTTTCCACCAATTTGGCCTTCACACCTTCGCTACCCATAACCCATTGCTGCTTTTGCTTCTCCGAAGGCTACCCACATTGCCAAGGTCTATGGCAGTGTTATACGCACACCTGGCTGGCCAGAAACTTCAAACTAAACACAGATCCTCTAAAAATGCAATGGGAGGAGGAACGAGGCAAATTATTTTCTGCTAACTAAGTGGAAAAAATTTTTAGCCAGCGCTCCAGCCTGCTCCTTGGACCTACAGTTAAGACTAATTCAGCAGCAAATCACATGGAGGGTGTGTTGGACCCGTCTTCTAATCAGGCGCTGCTAAGTCAGACAAATATTGGTGCTGTGATTCAGCAGGTGGTTAGTTAACCCATATGCTCTGGGAAAGCTCCTAGATGTGTGGGTTTTGGGCGGAATTGAAGTGGAGGGTTCTCTTTTCCCCTATGAAATGAAATTTCAACCGAATGGGTGTTAATTGGAAGTGCAATAAATCTGAAAGACTTTGGCTAAGCAGAGCACTAATAATGGTGACAGGACTAGTACTACAAAAACAGAAATCCAAAATGTGACCAACAATCGAAGAAGGTTGGAGTGTAGGGGTTGAATGCGGAGTCTGTGGGGCTAGCTGGCCCCTGGGAAGTTTTGACACTACAGGCCAGGTGGAAATCAACATCAGGGCAGCCACATTCAGAGCTGACCCAGTCGAATGACAGATGTGGGTTAAAATGACTTTCCTTAAACCCGTGCAAGTCCGTGAGTCGCTCAGACCTGAACGTTTGCAAAGACTACTCAGGGATGATGGTTTTGCTTCCACATCATCGAGGGAAGCTGGAAAATCTGCTGCCATTATTTGTATATGATCCCCCATTGTGCCGGACACGGCACAGACCGCAACCAATATTGGGGCCCCCCTTTGGGCTGAGTGCAGCACCATCCCTTTCCTAAAGAGCTTCAGTTTAAAACAACAGCACAGACAAAGGAAGAAGAAGCCAGAACCCAGGGGTCCTGACTCCCAGCCCCCCACCCCACTCTTATCCCAGAGCTGGAGAGAGAACCGAGGCATCCTGGCTCCCTGCCTCCCTGCTGTAATCACTGGACCCTACTCCCCTCTCAGTGATAGGGACAGAATCCAGGCATCCTCACTCCCAGCCCCTCTGCTCTAATCACTATACCACACTCCCCTCCCAGAGCTGTGGATAAAACACAGGAGTCCTGGCTCCTGGACCCCACTTAAGATCCCCTGTGTCTCTCTCCTATTCTCAGTCTCTCTCTCTGTCTCGCAGGGGCTTTAATCTCAGTACCAGCTCCACCACTCGGGCTCCCTCACTCCCACCTACAAACCATTCACTAGCTGGGTCTGAGGATGCAGCGATCACCCTGGCAGATGCATCTGAATCTGGGGAGGAGCTGGGATTTCAGAGAGCCCAGAGAGATCCCGATTCCCCGTCACTCACCAGCCCCAGCCCCAGGGGGCAGAAGAAAGGCCACGGGCAGCAGGATGAGGACCAGCATCATCACCATCAGGGGAAAATGACAGCGCTGGTGCCTCCACCTTGGAGGATTTATAGAGCGAGCAGCAAACCCCAAGTCACGTACACTCTGGGTTCATGCAGGGGCCAACAGAAACCTCAGCCTCTGGCTGCTGACATGTCGGGGGCAGGTGGGAGGGTACCGGTGGTTGGAAAACAACCTCATTCTGGAAGCAGGAGCCCAGGGTGGAAAGACCCTCTGGGATAGGGTGTCTCCTCCCCCAGAACATCTGGGAGAAGGGGCAGGAGTCTAGCACATCTGGGGCTGGGTTCCCCTGCATGTCGCCTGGCTTTTTTGCTCCAGCAGCTCATCTGGGGAGAGAGCAACCGGTACTGAGTCACTTGCTGGCTCGCCTCGGCTCCCCACTTCCTTCCCAGTGCGCATCTCAGAGCAGTGAGCAGGGGACAGGGCCAGAAGCCACAGAGCCCCCTGAGAAATTCTCCCAGAGGGTTGGGGAGCTCGGAGCCCAGCAGCCAGTGGGGACTGACAGGACCCAGGGGGCAGCCCTGTTACCAAGGTGAAAACAGGAGAACCACCCATTCCTTCCTGGGGATGTCCTCCAACTCCCCATGAGTCGCATCTTCATAGCCCATATGAGGAGATGCTAGGCTCTCCCTGCACCCATAGCCCCAGGCACATGGTACGAGAGAAAGGACGGGCCCCCAACATCTGCGGATGCTCAGTAAAATAGTAAAAATACTCGGCTCTGAAGCCATTAGGGGGCGTGTCTCCTTTAACTCAGTTTCTGCAGAGGGTCGTTAAGCGTCAGATACAACATTTCCCCGGCCGCAGGCCTGTCCCCCACGCCGTGAAATACACCGTTTGGGCTTTCTGACCTCAGCCCCTTCCGTTGTCTCCCCCACGGTGGCAGGAGACGCCTGGGAAGGATCAAAGGGCTGGGTTCCCACCCGCAGAGGAGATGAACTGGGGTTGACCACAGGCCCCCTCAGCAATAGACGGGGAGAAGGCTGAGTGTCTTGTGTCGGCCGGGGGGATGCATGTTCCACCCCACCTCTGCTCTGCTCCAGCTGTGCATGGGGACAGAAGTTGCAGGGCCCCGGATCCAGTTGTGCACAGGGGGGCATGGATCAGGCCCAGCTGTGCCGGGATCCAGGTAGAGAAGGAAGCCCAGCTGTGCAGAGCCAGACCCTTCCCCCAGCACCCACGGGGAGATCTCCGGAAAACCACACGGCAGAGAGTTTGACCCTGAGGTTTCCTGTCTCCCCCCTCCACAACCAGCCGTGTCTATAAACCCCCCCGGGGCTGTGTGAGAAGCACCTTCTCCTTCTTTGATCTGGTGCAGACGATGCTTCTACTGCTGCCTGTGGGCGTTCTCCTGGCCCCCCCGGCTTGGGCTGGTGAGTGGGCGGGTGGGGGCTCCACAGGCAGCAGAGCCTGCTGTGGCTCGTGAGACGCGTGTGGGGCTCCTTCCCCAAAACAGCAATCCTCCCCGTCTCTCTGCCAGGGGAGATCATCGGGGGTGGGAAGCCGTGCCTCACTCCAGACCCTACATGCTCCTTTTGAAGATAGGGAAAGGAGGGAAATGTGGCGGGTTCCTCATCCGGGAGGACGTGGTGATGACAGCAGCTCATTGTAACCGCAGCCAGGAGTAAGAAACGTGTCATCTGCATCCACAGTATTGGCCCGTGTGCAGCACCTGCTCCCCTTCTACCTCACAGCAGCATCACCGCGCTGCTGGGCGCCCACAATGTTGCAATAGATGAACCCGGCAGGCAGGAGATCCAGGTACGTCAACGAATCCCCCACCCAGACTACAATGACGAGACGTTTGCAAATGACATCATGCTGCCGCAGGTACCAACCCCTTTGTATCCCGCCCCCAGTGACCTCACACTGCTGCAGGTACCGCCCCCATCCCATCACCCCACCCCCAGTGACCTCACACTACTGCAGGTACTCCCCTCATCCCATCACCCCACCCCCTGTGACCTCACACTGGGGAAGGCACCGCCCCATCCCATCCTCCCTCCCCAGTGGCATCACACTGTTGCTGGTACCGCCCCCATCCCATGACTCCGCCCACAGTGACCTCACACTGCTGAAGGTACTGCCTCCATCCCTGTGCCCCACCCCCTGTGACCTCACACTCCCAGGACAGTTATCTCACTGGAACTTTTCATTGTCTCCTGGCAATCTCGTGGCAGCTGGCCCCGAAATCACAATGGGATGAGTGCATGACAGCTATCTCCCTGCCAACACGTGGGGACAGAGGGAAGCCAACAGTCCAGTGTAGTGTGGCTGGGTGGGGTCTGATCAGCATGGAAAGGCGCACCAGCATCCTCCACGAGGTGAACCTGACGGTGACGGAGGACCGTGTGTGCAGGAAGAAATACAGCCCTCGACGATGCTGTGTGTGGCCAGCCGCCAGAAGATGAAAACAACATTGAAGGTAAATTTCCTATTACCTTTGTGGTTAGCTCTTCTCAGCTATTCATAGCCGTGAAGATCACTTCATGGTGATGGCTGCCCTCTGATGTAGTGGTCCCCACCCAGGCACGCGGGGTGCAGTTTGTGGATCTTGATGTTGCTCCCTTTTCCCAGGAAATCACTCGCCTGCACGTAGCAGCCCAGGTCGGAGCGGACGATGAAGCTTCCTCTGTCATTGTGGAAGACGTCGGTGCCGCGGGAGTCCTTCCAAGGGACCAGTGACCCAGTGATTGGCGTGAAGCCCTGGTGTGGGGACAAATGGGAATGGACGTGAGGGGAGGAGTTGAGAAGAGGATCAAGGCAGCTTGAGAAGACCACGTGGGGTTGGAAGGGAGCACATCAGAGGACTTCTGTTTCTATCCAGGGTAAAATGTTTCAGTGACCCCAGGAGTGAATCCCTCAGGACCACGACGGCTCCTCTCTCAGCTCCATAGACCTACGACTGATACGCACCGGCTGGGGTCTGGCCCACTGACACCAATGGAGCTAAGGACATTTGACCATAGCTCATCTGATATTTTGTGAATCTTTGATGTTGGAGCTGGGGGTGTTTTCTAACAGTGCCCGGGCACCTGGGATGGGAATGGGACAACCCTGGGAGATTTCTGCTGTGACGTTTCCTCAATTCATCCTGGGCCTGCAGCCGTATCTCCAGGGGGTGGGATTGTCCTGAAGGAGGGATGGGCGAGGAATGCCCAGGGTCCTGCCCCTGGGGTTCCTGCCTTGCACGGGATCCCACTTTCCACCTCTGGTCTATTGGACTGGGCCATGTCTCCTCTGTCTCACCCTGCAAGTCCGACGGGGTGCCCTGCGTGGAAATAAAGAGGTGAGAAAGTAGCAAGGAGATGCTGACGTGTAACTCGGTGCCCAGCAAGGAATCCATGAATACAGCTCCCAGGAGAACAATGTGCCAATGTTTGTCCAATCCTGACCTACAGCCCCTAATATGCCAACTCCTGGCTCAGCCCTGCCCCCCAGCTGTGCTAGTGTTCCTCTGTCCTGACCTGCAGCCCTCTGCCAGGCCAACACTGGACTCAGGGTTTTCCCCAGAAATTGAAATTAGAGGAGTGCTCACATTTACAGGGGGGAGGTCCCTGATAGTGCATACATGCTGCATGAAACTGGTTTTTTTGGATTTCTAAAACAAAAAACATCCAAAATATTGTAAAACGTATTCTGGCGAGGGAGGCCTATTCTGCCCCTGCAGGTCCTGCGCTTTCTTCAGCTACGCCGGTGGTGTGTGGGTGGGTGGGAGCAGGGGGGCCGGTCCCACCCTCCACCCCGGGCCCCGACCGAGGGACCCTGCAAGGAATATCTTCAAACTGCTTAATCCCTGAGACCTACGACCTTCCCTGCGTCGCTTGTCCGTGGCCCCGCTGCTTGTGGTCCACTTCCTGGAACCAGGGAGGAGGGTTGTTCCTCCTTCCTCGCCTTGAACCTCTCCGTCCCTGTGATCCTCCCCTGTCTGGGGTGAGGTTCCCCCACCTCAACTCCTTCGCCCAACTGCGTGAGTGACCAGGTCCTCCTTCAGGCCTCTGAGCCCTCGACCCCGCCCGGACAGGCTTTTCCCTAGCTCCTGTACCTGGTGTTGTGACAGCAACAGCAACAGCACCCAGCTCTGGAGCGGAGCGGAGCGGAGCGGAGCCGAGCCGAGCCACTCTACTCCTTCTCTCAACTCCCTTCCAGCTGCCTGAAATGGAGACTTTTAAGTGCCGGGGCAAGCTCCTTAACTGGCCTCAGCTGGTCTAATTGCCCTGGAGTAACACCGGCTGAATCACCCAGGGAATAAGGGTCTATTGAGCCTGCAGCTAATATATATGCCTTCCAGCCCCCTTCTAGAGCTGTTGGGGAGACTGCTGACCTGGGGAGCCCCTAAAATTGCTGCCTTTGCTTTTGGGGGGCCCCCACTAGCATTCCTGCCTCCCCTGGCCAGCTGGGAGGGAGCGGGTGAGTGAGGGGCCTCCCTATCACCCCCACCAGCTGTAGAGGGACACCTTTCTCCTGGCTTGCTGTTTTCTCCTGCTGTGGCTGCTGCTGTGAGCACCCCCTCCCTGCTGCCCCCCCCCAAACCCCATGCTGGGGGCACCCCTGCCCTCCCCTCTTTTTGCCCCCCCTGTAGCTGTCTAGGCTCCCCCCTCCTCTTAATGCCCCCCCTCCCTGTAGTTTGTTGCTTGCCTGTTAGTCTGTGTTGGTTTGTTTGCCCTGCCCTTCTTGCTTTGGTCCCCCTTTGGTCTGTTTGTTTGCTCCCTGCCCAGCCCCTGACTTCCTTTGTTTGCTCCCAGCCCAGCCTGGATTCAGAGATCTGCCTCCCAGCCCTGCCCCTGCCCCACGCCACCCCCCCCCGCCCGGCTGCAGCAGCTCTCCTGTTGCCTCTTCCCCTCTGCCCCCCGTGCTCTTGACCCCCCAGTGCTCATAGCCTCCCTTTAACTGACCCCCCCTTTTTAGTTGACCCCGCTGCACACTGCACTCCCCTCTATTGGTTTAGCCCCTGGCCCCCCCCCCCCCCCAGTGCAGCCGGAGGAGCCGGGTTTCCATCTCCGGGCTGGTGAGTGCATCGCCCCTGCACCCCCGCCTGGCTTAGGCCCCCCGTTTTCCTTGTGCTGGTGCCCTCCTCCCCTGCTTTCAGCCTAGCGGGGAGGAGCATTTGCCCCCCTCCTCTCCCCCACCCTTTCCACCTCCCCCGTCTTCCCCTCCCCCATTCCCCCTCCCCTTCCTCCTCTGCCCCCTTACCCCCGCCTCTCTGTCCTCGCCCCTTCTCCTCCCAAGATGGTGGGTGTGCCTGGGGCCGGGACCCCCTCCCTGGATGCCCTCGCCCTGATGCTCCGTCCCCACCCATAGAGACCGGCCTCCCTGCCCTACTGGGCCACCAGGTGTCGGTCCCGCAGCCCCGGTGGTGGCCATCTCGAGGGGGGACTCCAGAGGCCCTGTCGCCACCACGGTTACTGCCCCCCCTCCTCCGGGGGGCACGTCCTCGGCTGGGAAGAAGGGCCGGGCGGGGGAGAAAAAGAGCAAGGGAGCTGCAGATAGTGTATGGCAAAAGCTTTAAAGAGACTGGGACCCAGGCGTCCGGGACAGCAGTTAATGGGGACCAGATGCTCTACGCAATCAATATTAACAAGGGGTAAGAGACGCAAGCGAATATGGAGATGGAGAGATGGGTGGGGAGAGGTGGAGGTGCCGTAGTCAGAGAGAACCAGCCCTGCCCACCCTGAGAGTCAGAGCACCCAGCTCCTCCAGACTGTCCGTCATGCATAGACCTCACAGCGCAGATGGGTGTCAACATCCGCACGGGACAGGTGGGGAAACTGAGGCCCAGGGAGGGACATAACTTGCCCCCAGCAGGCCAGGTCAGAGCCTTTCCATCATTCTCTTTGGAGCCACCCCATGGCCATTCGCAGGGTGTACACTCGGGGGGAGACCTGAGCCCTACAGAGGGTTTGCAGGTTCCTCTCCAGGCACGGGAGGAAGCTGGAGATCCTTGTGGGTCGTTGGTGGGAGGGACCCGCTGGGATCTGCTGTGAAGATGATGCCCTGGGCCGTGCCATCGCTCACCACAGCTGCCCTGTCAGGAACCAGCGCCAGGCAGCCATGGGCCGTTTCTCCACTGAAGATCGCAAGCTACTTGGTTTAGGAACTGAGGCCGACCAGCCATTTGCCTGGCGCTGAGCAGGGGTGATTGATCCAGGCCTAGCAGAGCCTGTAGGCGCAGGGTCCAGCCGGCCCGGCTGCAGACGTGTGGAGCAGCCTCCCACCCACCCCCAAATCCCCACTCAGAGGCACACGGGGCTGTGTGAGGGGCTGGGGTCAACCCAGCTGTCACAGGCAGTGAAACACTCAGGAGTCCAGCCACCAGCAACAGCTGCTGCGAAAAAAGCCATTTATTGCGCCACAGGCTCCCCAGCGGAGGGAGCGCTGCACATTTTCCATTTCCGGGGCTATCGAGGATACAAGCAAAAAGGAACGGGGTACGTGGCCTGTCGTCTGGAGGAGGAGGTCGCGTAGCAGCAGGCTGACCACGCTCTCGCTGTTGCTAGATTCGTCTCATGGTGTCATTGATCCAGGGCATGAAGTGGGAAATCCGGGTGTACACTCCGGGAGGCGCGATGCTGTTCGCGATGCAGTGTGAGACGATGCCCTCGGCCACTCCACCGCACACGAGAGGGCCTCCAGAATCGCCCTGCCCCAGAACAAGCAGGGAGACGGGGGTTCATACCCGGGACTCACGCATTGTTTGGGCCAATGTTACACTCGAAAAGGAAATGAACGAACACCGAGACGGGGGATTCATAGAATCTAAGACCACAAGAACTACGGTGATTATCTCGTCTCAGCTCCTGTGTAACACCGGCCATGGGACGGCCCCGAATTAATTCCTGACTGCACTAGGGCAAGAACATACAGAATAACATCCAGCCTTGATTTAAAAATCCCCAGTGCTGGAGACTTTACTTTTATAGCTGTGGCTGATGGGACTCCGCATCTCCAACTGGGGCAGCTCGTATCTTTAGCTCTGGGGTAGGGTGACCAGCTGTCCCGATTTGATAGAGGCAGTCCCGATATTTGGGGATTTCTCTTATATGGGCGCTTCTTACCTCCCACCCCCTGTCCTGTTTCTTCACACTTGCTGTCTGGTCACCCTGCTCTGGGGGTCCCCGGTTCAGTCCCCCGGTGTGTCTGCCAAGACATTTCACAAGTTCCATGTAAACCAGATGCAGGGGGCGGGGTTCGATCTTCTTCCTCTGAAGCCTGAGAAGTGGCCGGGGCCGAGGATGGAACACTGGACAGCGACTTACCCGATAAAATGTCTTCTTGTCACCGGGATCCCCTGCACACAGCATGCTGGAAGGGTCGTAGTTAGGGTACCGTCTGTTACAGGTCTCGTTGCTCATCACCGTCAGGTTCACTTCCCGAAGGGTGTCAGTTGTATGGTTCAGGGAGGTCCTACCCCAGCCAGCCACGCTGCACGTGGTCCCCGGGGGGACACGGTGAGGAGCCGGTGGTAAATTGATGGTGCTCACCACATTAGTCAGTGTCACGTTCTTACTCAGCTGTCGGAGGGGAGGGGAATGAACCTGGCCCAGGAACGTGTGCGTGCGTGTGCGTGTGTGTGTGTGTGCTGGATTAAGACAAATCAGAAACTCATGAATCAGGTGGCGGGGTGATGGGATGGGGGCGGTGCGTTCAGCAGTGTGAGGTCACGGGGCGGGGAGATGGGATGGGGGTGGTACCTGTAGCGGTGTGAGGTCATAGGGGGCGGGGAGATGGGATGGGGGCGGTACCTGCAGCAGTGTGAGGTCACAGGGTCGGGGGGATGGGATCGGGGAGGTACCTGCAGCAGCATGATGTCGTTGTTAAAAGTTGTATTGTTGTATTGTGGGTGGCGGATGCGGCGCCCTGCGCTGATCACTTCTTCGCTCCCTCCAGGTTTCCTAACGTTGTGAGCTCCCAGTGTGACATTGATCTTGCTGCAAAAGACAAGAGCAACGCGTGGGGTGTTAGTGGCAGGGTGGGGAGATGGGGGAGGGGCTCAGGGACAGTGATATGGGGGGACGGGGCAGCCTGGGGCTCTCAGGCGGAGATCTCGGACTCAGCTCCTGGCCTGAAAACCCTCCCCCCACTGCACGCATGCCGGCTGCCATCCGGCCCCGGGGCTGGGCACTGGCCGGCTGGGGGATGGGAACGGGGCACAAGGCGCCGGCTGCAGCACAGAGCCCCTCCCCCATGGCGTTGGGGTCCCAGCCGGTGTCTCCCCCGGCCCCCTGTGCTGTTCCCCTTTGCCTCTTCGCTGCCTGGCGTCCTCCCAGCCCCTGGGTCTCAGTTCCCGGGACCCCCCCGGCTAGATCCAGACTGGGTCTGTGCCCGGCAACCCCAGCTCAGAGCCCTGCCCAGCTGTCCTGGGGCTGGGAGCTCCCCTGACCCTGATCCGGTCCTTCCCTGTGACCTACGACGGTGCCAGAGCTCCCGGCCCCGCATCGCCCGCTAACGCCCGACCTGCCCCCTGCCCAGAGACACTTACTCTCCATTGCAGTGAGCGGCCGTCACCACGAAGTTCTGTGTCACCAGGAAGCCTCCGCAGAAGACGTATTTCGTTCCACGTTGTATGTCCAGATAGGCCATGTAGGGCCTGGAGTGGGGCTGGGCTTCCCATCCCCCGATGATCTCACCTGGGGGGGAACCAAGTTAACATAAAGGGCCCCATCATCTCTCCTCCCACAACCTCAACCCGCACCCTCGGAGATGCTCTCATGGTGGGATCCCTGTGCCTGGATCCCTGCCCAGCTCCCCCCCAGACAAGACGCCCCGTGGGGCCGGAGGGTGAATCTAAAGCTCTGACATGGCTGGGTGGAGACTCGGTGCCAAACGCACCAGGAGTGGGTCAGTGATCGCACGGCCTGAGTTACCGGCGTTGGGTGCCGGGGTCAGTAGAATGCTACTGACATCTCCCCTGCTGACATTTCACCTTCTCCGTCAACCCCTAGTTACAAGCCAGGCCTCCTCCAAGGCTGACCCTCCATCTGTTTTCCAACCACTAATCGGGTTTTCTAGAAAATGAACATTTCCCCAGAATGTGGCCCCTCACCCCAAACATTGCAGCGTTTTTCTTGGATAACTGATGATATCCCCGGTTTTCTGAACCTTTGAGCAGCAAATTTGTTGGGGTTTGGTCGCCAATTTTTTTTTTTTTAAACTTTTGGTCACACTAGAGACTGAGAAGGACTGGCTAGGTATGCAACGGAAACCTGCTGTTTTCCATCCATTTGGCCCTGACGCCTTCGCTACCCATAACCCGTAACTGCATTTGCTTCTCCGAATGCTACCCACATTGCTGAGGTCTATGGCAGCGTTATATGCACACCTGGCTGGCCAGCAAATTTGAACTAAACACGGATCATCTAAAAACGCAACGGGAGGAGGAACTAGGCCAATTATTTTCTGCTAACTAAGTGGAAACAAATTTTCACCAGCGCTCCAGCCTGCTCCTGAAGATTAATTCAGCAGCAAATCACATGGAGGATGTGTTGGACCTGTGTTCAAAACAGGCGCTGCTAAGTCAGACAAATATCGCTGCTGAACTCAGCAGGTGGTTACTTAACCCAAATGCTCAGGGAAAGCTCCTAGACCCGTGGGCTGTGGGCGGACCTGAAAGGGAGAGGTCATTGTTTTCCTGTCAAATAAAATTAAACATGTCATTTTCAACCAAATGGGTGTTAATTGGAAGTGCAATCAATCTGAAAGACTTTGGCTAAGCAGATCCTGCACAGAGGTGGGAACTGCTCCCAGATTTCTTGGGTCCCTGGCGCCTTAGCCCCACGGCCGGCATCCCTGTGTGGGGCACGGATTGGCAGAGGGGTTCCCAAGGAGCCTGCGGGAGCTGGGACACCCAGTCCCTTGGGCTGCTTTGAGAGCCCCAGCCGCACTCAGGAGAGTCTGAGGGTTACCTAGAGTCCCCTTGGCCCAGCAGGATTGGGGGGGAGACCCTTACTGCTGCCCATAGCTCCCCCTGTGGGGCAAGGGCCTCTCTCCCCATGGGCCTCGATCCCCCCCGACTCACCAGTCCGAGCTGCTGGGGGCAGGAGAAAGGCCGTGGGGAGCAGGATCAGGATCAAGAGCTGCATCGTCAGAGCCATCCAGGAACGGGCACAGAGCCTCTGCCTCAGCCCTGGGAGTTATATGGACTGGGAGGGAGGGCAGGGCCTGGTGACCACAGGGGTACGGACCCTGCTGCCGTGGATCCCCCGCCCCGGATGGGCCGGGTCCAGACGCCCATTGGGAAACCTCAGGTCACAGCCACACGGGGCAGGGATTTCCTCTCTGCTCTGCTGCGCAAACCACCCAGCTGAGAATGTGGCTAACACCCCCCTATCTACCCGTGTTAGAAACGCCCCTGGGCTGTTCCGCACCTCGATTCCCAGACCCAGAGATTGCAAACCCAGGCGAGGCCCCTGGGACTTTCCAGCCTGATCCCCTGGGCACCCCAGAGCCCAGAACCCACCCAGCGACTCCGGCCTCCAGCCCCACACCGTGGTGACACTGGGGCAGGTGTCTGGAGAGAGACACCCCATCTCCAGGGAAAGTCGCTCTGCGATGGAGGCGCCATGGCGGCCCCAGGTCCGCTGCTACCCCGGCTCTGTGTTCACCTCTGTCCCAGCTGGACCTTTGCTGGCTCCAGCTCCCAGCCATCGGGGCCCGTCTTGCCGTGGCCAACGAGGTTGAAAGCCCTCTCCTCATGGAGGCTGCTGCAGACGGGGGCCGAGTCCCCTCTTCGCCTCCCACACCCCCAGGCGGTGGATCTCCGTGAAGCTCTCCCCGCTGGGCAGGGTCTCCAGATCTTGGCTCGTCCTTGAAGCTCTTTCTAATCCGCCAACATCCTGCTGCAGGTGTGGACAAACCAGAGCTGGACACGGGTCTCCGGTCCCGGTCCCACCGAGGCCTTACCCAGAGGTGACCCCATCGCCTTGCTCCTGGTTGATATCCCATAGTTTGTACACCCAAGGACGGCGTCTGCTCGCTGAGCTCCATCATCGCGCTGGGAGCTCATGTTGGGTTGGTTTCTACCCTGCTCCCTTTCAGCATCCCTGCTCCCCAGGATCCAGTCTCCGTCCTGCCAGCCTCAGCGACATCCCTTGTCCCTTGAAGTCTGACCATGGCTTTGGCTGGATTCACGTGCAGAGAGCTTTTATCCTGAGGTTTAACAGTGTCACCACATCCCTCATCACAGGGAGGCGTTTCAAATCATTGTTTATCACACCACGCCTTCCGTGTTCCCAAGCTGACGACACAGATCAGTAACCCACACAACAACACTTCCTGACTTCACAAGCAACGATAACACACACAGCCCAACAGCGTACAAATGGTCCAGAGATCAAGGCTTTTCAAATGACACCTCGCCAGGCTCACTTTGCACAAAACGTCAGAATTAGAATCAGAGAAGATGTGGGTTGGAAGGGACCTCAGGAGGTCGTCTAGTCCAACCCCCTGCTCAAAGCAGGACTAACCTCAGCTAAATCATCCCAGCCAGGCCTTTGTCAAGCCTCATCTTAAAAACCTCTAAAGATGGAGATTCCACCACCTCCCTAGGTAACCCATTCCAGTGCTTCACCACCCTCCTAGTGAAAAACTTTTTCCTAATGTCCAACCTAGACCTCCTCCACTGCAACTTGAGACCATTGCTCCTTGTTCTGTCATCGACTACCATTGAGAACAGCCTAGTTCCATATTCCCTGGAGCCCCCTTTCAGGTAGTTAAAGGCTGCTATCAAATCCCCCTCATTCTTCTCTTCTGCAGATTAAACAAGCCTAGTTCACTTCTGCCTCTCCTCATAAGTCTTGTGCTCCAGCCCCCTAATCATTTTTGTTGCCCTCCGCTGGACTCTCTCCAACTTGTCCACATCCTTGTTGTAGTGGGGGGCCCAAAATTGGACACAATACTCCAAATGCAGCCTCAGCAGTGCCGAATAGAGGGGAATAATCACTTCCCGTGATCTGCTGGTAATGCTCCTATGAATGCAGCCCAATATGCTATTAGCCTTCCTGGCAACCAGGACACACTGCTGACTCGTATCCAGCTTCTTATCCACTGTAACCCCCGGGTCCTTTTCTGCAGAACTGGTTTTACCCAGGCAAAGTCTTTCACATCCATGGAGTGGGGGGGGGGGTCACTCTCACTCCAGCCCCCCATCACAACCAGCCCATGGCCCCCCCACGCCATCTGCTGGCGTTTCCCTTCCTGAGGGCATGGTGCGCCCCTCAATATTTCGGCTCCTCCACCGACCTGGGTTGGGTTCAGCTGCCATTTGACCCCCCTCTAGGTGGGGACAGGCTCCCACCATTGCTTTATCCCAACACAAGCTTTGTGACCCTTGAACCGCCCTGCCCACCAATGCAAAGCACAGAGGGGAAACTGAGGCACGGCCCAGGCATTGTAAAAAAGTGACCAAGATTCCCACGTTTGTCGCAGCTGGTGCCCGCTCGCCTTGAGAGGTGGGTGGCTGATACAGAGAAAGTGCTGCCATTTGTGAACCCTCACGTGTGGGGCAGGAGATTGTATCTTGCCGCTTTAAATCAGAGGCAGGGAGTCAGCCAGGAGAGGATGTGCAAATAGCTTTACAGAGACTGGGACCCAGGCCTCCGGGAGGGCAGTGCCAGGCACTCCCCCACAAAAGGTTTCCAGAGCTCCCGTTCCCTATGGGCAGAGACTGGGACATGGGATGGGACCCAGGCATCTGGGATGGGAATCAGGTTGAACAACCCCAAGTGGGCCCCACAGCTTCTCAGAGGAGAAGCCGATTGGGGAACAGGGATAGATAGATAGATAGATGTGTATGGGGATGGACAGACAGACAGATAGACAGACAGACAGATGGGGGGGAAGATGTGGTGGGAAGAAGCCGATTCATTTGTCACTCGAACAGTTTCCAACCTGTTTCCCTTTTGTCCCGGAAGCTGAACCTCTGGGGTAGGACCAGCTGCTTGCCCAGGGAGCTTTTCTCCTTGAGTTTCCCTTTGCAGCTCACCCCGGCCAGCGGGGATCCCTCCAGCCCTGCGCGGGTTCATTCCCTGCTGCCACCCACCAGCTCCCGGTTCCCAGGGCCCAGCCCAGTGCATTACGCAACCAGCCCAGCCTTTGTCTGTGGAGCCGATTCACCCCACGCCCGGCGTATGCAGCGGCTGTGCTGGATTCACGGCTCGGGTCGGTCGCTCATTCCCGGAATCTCGCTTGTTTTTTTTAACTTCATTTTTATTCATTGCTGGCTACAAAGCAGCGAGTGAGATGCACCAGGCCGCTCAGCAGTGCGGGGAAGGGGAGGCGGGACCAGTGCAGCCTTGGCAGAGTTCCCTTCCCACCAGCGAACGCCCGTTGGCGTGGCCGGCGCTGGGACAGGGTGTTTGCAGCGGTAGGGGCCGCCCCATGGTGACTAACACGTGGGACAGGCCTGGTGAGGACGGGGTTTTCACACGAGTTAGCAGGGCAGGGACGGACAAGGATCTCCCATGAACAGCCCCTCGACCGGCTGACAGAGGGAGAGCTACAAACCCCCGCATCTTCCCCAGCGCTGGGCTCGTGTCTGTCACCCCGGGGTAAAGAAACCAGCTGTTACCCTAGTGAAGGGACAGGCTGTGGGCTGGGATTTCCAAGGGAGCTGAGAGGAGCCGGCCTTGAACCCAGCTCCTAACTCCCCTAGGGTCCCTGCCTTGAGGCTCCTGGGTTGGGCGCTGCCTGAGCGAAGCGATAGCTGGGGGGGCTCACTTTGGAGGGGCTCAGCCCCTCTGCAAAGCAGGCCCAATGGGTAGACCTCGCCAAAGGGCAGAAGCGGCGCAGCTCTGACCCCTGCAGAAATTCCCAGTCGGGCTCAGGGATGCAGCTTCTTCATTGTCTTCTCAATCCAGGGGACGAAAGTGGAGACTCTTGTGTACACCCCGGGGGGATTCCCATCAGTGCGTCCCCAAGACACGATGCTGTGGGCCTTTTTCTCACACACCAGGGGGCCCCCAGAGTCACCCTGTGAAATGGACCAAGAAACAGATAAAGAACAGGTCTCAGCACCAGCTCCCCAGCTCAGCCGGTCTCAGCTTCGCCCCTGCCCATCCCTGGCAGCCACCTGGGCTCTACCTCCCCTGGCAAAAGAGCTGCTATTTTCACATTCATGTGTACAGTACTGAGTGCAGGGGAGGACCTGCCCTTCGATCTCTGCTTTGTGGATTGACTGCAACACTGACAGACTCGTAAGTTACAATCATTGGTCAAGGGGTATTTGAAGCCAGGAGGAGAATCACCTGTGCAGAGTCTTTGCCCTCGTGTGGGTCTCCCACACATAGCACCGTGGAGGGGTTATAGTGATGATATGGCCCATTTCGAATCCTCAGACAGTCAGTATCCAGCATCACCTCCACGTCCACCTCCTGCAGCGTATCTGAGAGCAGCTCACTGTCTGCACTAGTCCGGCCCCAGCCGGCGACACTACACACGGTTTCTGGAGGCACTGGCTGATGGTCCAGGGGCAGGGGGATGAGGTCGATGCGTTTGTTGAGCTCTGCCTCGTCCTCCAGCTGTGCACAGGAGAAGACACAAACACCAGGGCCAACATGAAGGTCAGAGTCGATGCTGGGCAGAGACATCCCAATCCCAGGAGAGAGAAAGTACAACAACCCGTGGCCAGGAGGTCACTGGGGGTGGGGGATGGGATGGGGGCAGGGCCTGCAGCAGTGTGAGGTCACTGGGGGTGGGGGATGGGATGGGGGCGGTACCTGCAGCAGCATGATGTCGTTGTGCAACGTCTCGTCATTGTAGTCTGGGTGTTGGATTCGGCGATGTACCTGGATCTCCTGCCTGTCAGGTTCATCTATTTCAACGTTGTGGGCGCCCAGCAGCACGGTGATGCTGCTGTGAGATACAAGAGGTGCTCTAAAGGTCAATGCACAGAGGCCCGTGCACTAGGGTCTCTCCCCTCTAGGGGGGCATGGCTTTGACCTGCTCCAGGGCAGGGAAAGGCAGGTAGGGGGAGGCGATCTTGCATGTCTTACCCCAGGTTGCAGTTACAATGAGCTGCCGTAACCACCACGTCCTCCCGGATCAGGAAACCTCCACAACTGCCTCCTCCTTCGTCTATGTTCACAAAGGCCATGTAGGGTCTGGAGTGAGGCCAGGCTTCCCATCCCCCGATGATCTCCCCTGGCAGAGCCCCCAAGAGAACACGTTAGTGCAGCCCCCTGATCCAGCAAGCTGGTGTAACCCTCCCCTGCTTGAGTTCAGGCCCCGTTGTGCCAGGCACTGAGAAACCCCCAACCGAGATCAGGGCCTCTTGTGCTCCAACCACTAGACTTCACTCCCCTCCCAGAGCCGGAGACTGAACCCAGGAGTCCTGGCTCCCAGCCCTCCCGGCTCTAACCCACAGGCTGCCCAGACCTGCATTTCCTGTCTAGGCACTGACTGTTCACATCAGCCCCTACTGAGCTTCTCTGTGCTGGCCCCCTGCAGGGGAGTTATTACGGTGCCAGAAGCCCTTCCTCTCCCCTTTAGCTCCCTGCCCACCTGCCCCACCTCACGGCTCACCAGCTGAGTTCTGGGAACACACCGATGCCCCTCAGGTCCCACGGCCCAGGGGCTATCCAAACACTGATGGCTTTGGTGGATGCATCTGACTCTAGGGAGCAGCTGGGCTTTGCAGACAGCTCTAATGGCACCAGGCTCCACCCCCATGGATCTGGGGGGCCTATCCCCTGTGTTCTCACAGCCCAGAGGCAGCGCGGCTGGGTGCTGTGAACACACCGATGGCATTTTTTTACTTTGGTCACGCTAGAGACTGAGAAGGAGTGGCAAGATATGCAATAGAAACCTGGCATCTTCCATCCGTTTATCTCCGACACCTTCACTACCCATAACCCATTACTGCTTTTGCTTCTCCAAATGCTATCCACATTGCCAAGGTCTATGGCAGTGTTATACGCACACCTGGATGGCTAGCAAATTTGAACTAAACACGGATCCTCTAAAAACGCAATGGGAGGAGGAACTAGGCCAATTATTTTCCTCTAACTAAGTGGAACTAAGCACTAAGCTTTGGGCAGATTCACCAAGGGCAAGTTATGCCTGACAAAACTGATTGCCATCTATGAAGAGGTAACTGACTCTGTGGATGTGGGGAAAGCAGTGGTGATGATATATATGGACTTTAGCAAAGCTTTTGATACGGTCTCCCACAGTATTCTTATCAACAAGTTAAAAAAGTATGAGTTGGATGAATGGACTATAAAATGGATCGAAAACTGGCTACAGCATAGGGATCAACGAGTAATGATCAATGAAACTACTGAAACTTCCTGTTGTGGGATTTATTTGTGGCATTGACACACCCACAGTGGCCAGGATCTGGAGGGGAAAACTGGAGCCGACTCTCAGACCTGATTGACCAGCCGAGAGTCTGAGCTGGGCTATCTCCCCGTCCCCCGGCAGGGCAAGGCGGGTCCCTGCGCACGGCCGTGTCAGGAATGAAAATTGATCTCAGACGCAGACATTAGGGGGCCCAGGGGATTTGTCTGAGGGGCAGCAGGGCCAGTCCAGGGCTCGATGGCAGGAATGGAGAGGCCCCTAATACATTAGTTATTTCTCCACTCATTTTCTTTTCCTCCTGTTTCTCAGAAACTTTTCCAGACCAGCTTTGTTTGCTGGGTGTGATGTTTCATATCTGCCTGGCCCCCTGCCCAGCTGGGCTCCCGGTCACGGGCAGTGGAGAGGAAGGAAGCTCAGAGGATTTCTTCATGGAAGATCTTGCATAGCATAAAGTCATAGACATATCGGTCTGGAAATGACCTGGAGAGGTCACCTAGTCCAGTCCCCTGCTCTGAGACAGGACCTACATCCTCCCTGACAGGTTTTTGTCCAATCTTGTCTTAGAAACCTACAATGATGGGGATTCCACAGCCTCCCCGGGGAGCCCTTTCCAGCGCTTAACACCTCTTAGAGTAAGAAAGCTTTTCCTAAAATCTAACCTCAATCTCGCTTGCTGCAGATTAAGCCCATCACGTCTTGTCCTCCCTTCAGTGGACACGGACAACGGTTGATCCTGTCCCCTTGCTAACAACCCTTCAGGTATTTGAAGACCGTTATCAGCCTCCTCTTCTCTAGATGAAACATGCCCCAATTATTTCCACCTTTCCTCGTAGGTCAAGGTTTCTAAACATCTCATTGTTTTTCTTGCTCCTCTTGGGACCTTCTCCCACTTCTCTACATTTCTCCTAAAGTGCAGGAGGGGAGGTGGGAAGGACACGATCAGCACTGTCAATTGATCTGCCATCAATTCCCTTCCCATGAGCGAATGCCCGCCGGCCTTTCCAGCACTGGGAGAAGGGGTGATTGGAGCCTGAGGTGGCCACCCCGGGGTGACTAACATGTGGGAAAGGCCCAGTACGGGCAAGGATCTCCCATAAACAGTCCCTGCGCTGGCTGATACAGGGGAAATCTCCAATCCGCCACGTCTTCCCCAGCGTTTGGCTCATATCCATTACCCTGGGGGAAATAAACCAGCTGTATACCTAGCAAAGAGTCATTCCACTCTTTGGCTCTGGGTCCTTCTCCTGGAAATGGGACGTTTGGCGGATGAGGAATGGGATCGATTGATCCATTGTGACACTCTGTACCCCAAAGTAGCACCCTGACAGCCCCCTATCCACAGTTGTCTTATAATTCTGACATGTTCTGTGCAAAGACGATAGAGCTCGTTGGGGGACAGGCCGGGCTGGGTAATGTCGGTCACTAATGTTATTCTCCATATTGCAGGGCGATTCAGGCGGGCCGCTGGTGTGCGACGGGGTGGTCCAGGGCATCGTCTCCAACAGAGATCCCGCCAGGCGCCCTCCCAGCGTATACACAAGAATCTCCAAATTTGTCCCCTGGATCAATGAAACTCCACACAAACTGAGTTAAAGAAGATGCTCCCCTTTAACGGGCCAGCTTGGCCATACAGGGCTCTTTGCCTGCATGGAACCCCTGAAGAACTTTAGAGCCGAGTATTTTTTTCTTCTGTTAGAGAAATGCTATGAAGGGCTCAGCCCGGAAATGGCCTTGAGGCTAGAAATGCCCCAGCGATGTTTGAAATTTTCTTCTCTTCTATTGTCACCCCCAGCGGCCGGTCAACGTTCGAGGCCCTGCCTGTGTTCTGGATGGGAGCACAAATTGATGATAGACTCTGGCATTTCGTTTGATGTGATCCGGTTTATTTACCAGGAATCTTGAAAGTCAGAATCAAACAGCAGCAGAGAGCTCCTCTGTTCGCAGTCCTGAGCCTGCCTTTCCAGCCACGACTCTGTGCCCAAAATGCTGCTTCCCTCAGCTGTCTCTCGGGGCCATGTTCCTGAGCATCCATGTATGTCTGCTGGATTTTTATCTGCGTCTGCCTTGTTTCTCTTCCCGGGTCTTTCTGTTTGGGTCTCGTCTTCTCCAAACCAGAGAGAAGGAATGGGGCCATGTGGTTTAGACAGGCAACCTATCACCATGGAGGGTGGCTAGGCAAATTAAACAGCCCCTGACAATCGCACATCAAAACGATTGTATGAAAAACCTGACCTTTCAAATGTTTTGCTTCATGCATTTTGAGCTGGGCCCAACTTTCATTTTCTTTTCTTTTTTCTCTCCCCACCCCACAAGTATTTAACTATTTATTATTTATTTTGTTGATACTGAATAAAATATGTATTGTTTGGAGAATTTGCCCTGACTTTTCCCTCCCTGGCCTGTCGATTGGACGTTGCATGCGTGAATGATGCAGGGCTGGGTTTATGATAAAGAGGTGGGGGGGCAGGAGGAAAGGTAGCTGGGTTGAGCCATAAACAACGTTAGGGCTAAATAAGAACAAATAGGCCCAGATCTTAAGAGGTGTTTAGGGCCTAACTCCCCTTGACTTCACTGGGAGTCTAAATACCTTTGAGTATCTGGGACCAGGCTCTTCCCTTCAGCAAATCTCAAAGCACTTTCCCAAGGCGGTTGGGATCATTATCCCCAGATGGGGAAACTGAGGTGCAGAGAGGGGATGTGACTTGCCCAAGGTCACCCAGCAGCAGAACCTGGAACAGGACCCAGGCATCATGAGAGGCAGGTCTATGCTTTGGCTACAATGCCACACAGCTGCCCTGAAACTCACAGCCCCTCTATCAGGCGGCCCCAGGCCCCACGACCCCCCCAGCCCCTCCACCATGGCTTACTAATTTCACTTCCCATCTCGTATCCTCTGCAGTCAGTACAGATCTGATAAAAAGGTCTCTAGTCCTCAATTCCCTCCTGAACCATGTGTTCTGGGGCAGGCCCTGGGTCCCCCAGGGCAGAACGGGTCTCTGGATACAGGTGTGGGGCTGTAACAACCACAGGCTAAAGGCCAGATATGTCTGGGTCCCTGGGTCCCCCACCCCAACTCGCCGCACTAAGAGATCCACGTGTCGTCGATAGATTCGACCGCTCCAAGGCCAGACACACCACGGGGCTCGTCCCGTCAGACCCCTGCCTGCCCCAGCCCCGAGTTAATCCCGGTTTGAACTAGGGATGAGCTATCAGAGAAACGTCTCCGTCCCCAGGGACGGGGAATCCAGCCCAGCCCTGGGGAGCAGCATCTGCGAAACTGTCCAGGGCCTAGCCGCCGAAGGGATTTCAACAGGCTTTTCCTGGGTAAAGTCTTTCAGATTCGGAGAGTGTGGGGGGGTCGCTCTCACCCCAGACCTCCATCACATCCAGCCCATCGTCCCCGCCGCCATCTGCCGGTGTTTCCCTTCCTGTGCTCGTGGCGCACCCCTCGATATTTCGGCCCCTCCACCGATCTGGGTTGGGTTCAGACGGGCATTTGATCCCTGTAGCAAGGTGCTGTGGCCATCCTCGGAGCCTGGGCCCAAGGAAGGGTCGCTCTGCCCCCGCTGGACAGAACCAGGCCCTGCAGGCCCAGCCACCCGGAACAGAGGGGTGGAGCCAGGCCCAGGGCAGGCAGTATAAAAGACAGGCCCAGGAGCTCAGTCAGGGGGAGGCTGCTGCTGGAGGCAGATGTGTCTTCCCAGCGTTTGCAGTCTAGGCCTGACCCAGGCCCTGTGGCTGTTTGGTGTAAACGTCCCGCTGCCCGGAGCCACCAGACCTTGCCGAGCTTGCCAGGCCCGAGCAAATGGAGGGGGCTGCCCAACCCTGGTGACTGGATAGGGCTCCCAGACCTCGTAGCTGGGAGAAGCCAACCCCGCCCGCTGGATGGGAGAAACCCCCGGAGGAGCTGCCCGACACTGGGGAACCCCAGGAGCCTCATGACCCAGAGGAACTGCCCTCCGCTGCAGAGTTCCCAGACTTAAAAACGACCGACGAGGAGGGACTGGTGGTCGTGCCGAGTACCCCAGCGATCCCGAGGACATGGAGGACACAGGTACCTGGGGACCAGGGGAGGAAGTGGCCCAGGGACAGCCATAGCCAGTGGCTGAGTCAGGGGCAAGACCCCGTCAGCGTGTTGCGTCAGGAGCCCTGCTGTGACTCAGTGGCAAACACCTTTGCCAGTGATAGGCCCTGGACTGGGATGCAGTGGAGACTGGTGGGCCTGCCTCCTCCTCCCCCCTGCCCTCGCCACCCAGGGAATAATAGCCGTCCTCTGTTACTGGCCAGAGGGCATCATGCGTCCCTGCCTTGCCGTTCCGAAGGGCCAGGGGCCATAGACTGTGCCAAGAGCCCGCCGGTGGGAAGGCCGGGGGCTGTGGTCTCATAAACAGACTGCTAATTCCCCATAGCAGAGGCACTGTGACCTTCCTCGGAGCCTGGGACCGAGGAAGGGTCGCGATGCCCCAGCCGGGCTGTGCCGCCCACTTACACATGGTGGAGAATGCGGGCAACCACCCTGTGACCAGAAGGGGACTGCCCGCTTGGACACTCCATTAACCCCACAATGCCAGGGACTGGCTGAGCACTGCAGTACGATAAGTTTAGGAAGTGGTCGGCCGACCACCAGCAACAGGCGGCCCACAGCAGCAGCTGCTACAGACACTAGTCACACAGCAGCAGCAGTTGATCCAGGATTTGGGGGCCCAGTAACAGGAGCGACAGGCCCAATTTCTCCCGCCTGCTCTCTGGCCACCCTAGTCAGGGCGAGAAAGACGTGTCGGGAGCAGAACTGGGACAATGTCACCCAGGAAGATTTCCTGGCAGCTCATCCAATCCAGCTGAAATTTTTGTTCGGGGTTTCCAGTTTTAACACCCCCCTCCAGCCTCCATCCTGCAAAAAGAAGGGAAGATACTTTTCATAACATTTTTCCCCCTTGATTTTGGTCCAGGCGAGGTGTTTGTAGGATGGATTAGGAATCCCTTCCAGCCTCCTTTGGTCCAAAGGAACCATTATCGAGGGGGCGGAAAAGTGCTGCTGAAAATTATTCGAGGCTATCGCAAAAATGGGAAAGGAAAGCGTCTTTAGCCACTGAGACACACCTGCCGATCTCGCAGCCGTCGAATCCAGACCGGCCACCTTCCCAGAAGAGGCTTTACAGACCCGCAGAGAGCTGAGGTGCGGGACGTAATATCTTTTATAGGGCAGAACCGGCTCTTTCGCCAGCGGGAGTGGGGCCAATAAAAGACGTCGCCTCAGCCGCTTTGTCTCTGTGCTGTCCTGGGACCCAGCGACCCGGCTCTCAAGCTGAAACCTCCAGCGTCTGACGGGACCTCGGCCAGCTTTTAAAATCATGCGCATCAGGCAGCACAAACAGGGATCTGATTTATTAATCGGCTTTGCTGTGAGCCCATCCCGCAGCAGCGGGGCTTCGGGCAAGGCTGTACAGGGGTGGTGAACAGAGGGATGGCTAACAGAAGGAGAAGGAGGGAGTTTGCCTGGGATCTGTCCGAGAGGAGCCCAGGTGAGTGCTAAGTGAGGGGAGCTGTGTTTTGTGTGCTGTGATAGAGGGGGGAGTATCTGAGAGACCAGGTGTGTGACTGGTGCAAGTTACAGCTGACCGTGTGTGGGTGCTTGTGACTGGTGCAGTTACAGGCACCATTTTGGCAGTTGGGAGTTTGTCTGTTTGATTGATTGATTGGATCCAGGTGGGCTTTGAGGGGGTTAATTGCGGGGGCGGGGCTTTGAGGGGTAATTACAGGCACCAGTCACACAACTGGTCTCTCAAATGAGCGGCGAACAGAGAGGCGGCTAACAGAAGGAGAAGGAGGGAGTTTGCCTGGGAGTTCGCCTGCAGGGAGAGCCCACTGCAGGTTTTTGCCTTTCACACGTTGCTGAGCAGGAAATACAGCATCTGAGGAGGCTCTCAGAGCAGAGATATGGAGATGGAGCGATCTGTTGTTGTCACCTGCACTGGATGTGCTATGTTTGTCTTCCTCCCACAGGATAGAGATGACTTCATCTGTACCAAGTGAAGGCTGGTTTCCTTATTGGAAGAGAAGGTTAAAGGACTAGAGACCCAAATATCAACCCTGCGTTGCATTAAAGAAAACGATGTCTTTCTCCATCGGGCACAGGCATAGTGTAAGGAAGATTCAGAAAAGGCCGGGCAAGCGAATCTGAAGAACAGGGAAGAAAATCGGCAGCATGTGACCTCCCGAAGAAAGAGAACCCATGTGCCCACCATGCAGATAGAAGTAAGGAATCGTTTTCATCCTCTCTGCACAAGTACTACGGCAGAGAATGATTTGGAGGACCCTTCGGAGGGAATGGATCAGAAGGAGACCTGTTTGATCAGAAGGCAAGGGATGCATTCTCCTAGGGACGGGGGTTCCACGACCACCATTCCGAAGAGGAAGAGAAGGGTGATGGTGGTCGGGGACTCCCTCCTAAGGTGGACGGAGTCATCCATCTGCCGTCCAGACCGGGAAACTAGAGAAGTGTGCTGCTTGCCTGGAGGTAGGATTAGGGATGTGACGGAGAGACTGCCAAAACTTATCAAGTCCTCAGACCGCTACCCCTTCCTGCTCCTCCATGTGGGCACCAATGACACTGCCAAGAATGATCTTGAGCAGATCACTACAGACTATGTGGCTCTGGGAAGAGAGATAAAGGAGTTTGAAGCGCAAGTGGTGTTCTCGTCCATCCTCCCTGTTCAGGGAAAAGGCCCAGGTAGAGACCATCGCATTGTGGAAGTTAATGCGTGGTTACGCAGGTGGTGTCGAAGAGAGGGCTTTGGATTCTTCGATCATGGAATGTTGTTCCAGGAAGAAGGATTACTAGGAAGAGACGGGATTCATCTAATGAAGACAGGGAAGAGTATCTTCGCAGACAGGCTGGCTAACCTAGTGAGGAGGGCTTTAAACTAGTTTCGACGGGGGATGGGGACCTAAGCCCGAATGTTAGTGGGGAAGAGGGACACCATGAGGAAGCAGAAGGAGGAGGGTGCAGCAGGGGAGGCCTCCTGATTCATACTGTGAAAGTAGGCCACTCGGCTACTTATCTCAAGTGCCTGTACACAAATGCAAGAAGCCTGGGAAACAAGCAGGAGGAACTGGAAGTCCTGGCACAGTCAAGAAACTACGACATGATTGGAATAACTGAGACTTGGTGGAATAACTCTCACGATTGGAGCACTGGCATGGATGGGTATAAACTGTTCAGGAAGGACAGGCAGGGGCGAAAGGGGGAGGAGTTGCACTGTATGTTGCACTATGACTGCTCTGAAACTGCTCTGAAACTGGAGATAAGTCAGTTGAGTGTCTCTGGGTTAAGCTTAGAAGCAAGAACAATAAGGGTGATGTCGTGGTGGGTGTCTGTTACAGACCATCAGACCAGGAGGATGAGGTAGATGAGGCTTTCTTTACTCAACTAAGGAAAGTTTCCAGTTCACAGGGCCTGATTCTCATGGGAGATTTCATTCACCCTGACATCTGCTGGAAGAGCAATACAGCAGAGCACAAACAATCCAGGAAGTTGGAGCCGCCGAAAGTCTGCATTGCCACTTTAAGAGATTTGTGGGGCCAGCGTCTTAAAGCGGCAATACCTTTCGCTCCACAACTCTGCCGCCGAAAAGGAGAACTCGTCCTCGTTTTTGCGGCGGCGAGTATCCCTCCCAGAAACGTCTTAAAGTGGCGAAAGGGCATTGCTGAAAGCTACTGATCCTGCGCCGCCGAAAATGGGCAGAGGGCCTGAAATATTCGGCGGAGAGCATTGTATGGCCCCTTCAAAGTAGAGGTTCTGTGATTCCGGCCCGTCACTTTGAGTGAGTTTGACACCCCTGGGCTAGAGCATAGGGCTCAACAAGTAGTGATCAATGGCTCCATGTCTAGTTGGCAACCGGTCACAAGCAGAGTGCCCCAGGGGTTGGTCCTGGGGCTGGTTTTATTCAACATCTTTATTAATGATCTGGAGGATGGGGTAGATTGCACCCTCAGCAAGTTTGCAGATGACACTAAGCTGGGGGGAGTGGTAGATAGGATGGAGGGTAGGGATAGGATACAGAGTGACCTAAACAAACTGGAGGATTGGGCCAAAAGGAATCTAATGAGGTTCAATAAAGAAAAGTGCAGAGTCCTCCACTTAGGAAGGAAGAATCCCATGCACAGCTATAGACCGGGGACCGATGAGCTAGGCAGCAGTTATGCAGAAAAGGACCTGGGGGTAACAGTGGATAAAAAGCTGGATATGAGTCAGCAGTGTGCCCTGGTTGTCAAGAAGGCTAATAGCATATTGGGCTGCATTAGGAGGGGCATTGCCAGCAGGACGCAGGAAGTGATTATTCCCCTCTATTCGTCATTGGTGAGGCCGCTTTTAGAATATTGTGTCCAGTTTTGGGCCCCCCACTACAAAAAGGATGTGGACAAGTTGGAGAGAGTCCAGCGGAGGGCAACAAAAATGATTAGGGGGCTGGAGCACAGGACTTATGAGGAGAGGCTGAGGGAACTGGGCTTGTTTAGTTTGCAAAAGAGAAGAGTGAGGGGGGATTTGATAGCGGCCTTTAACTACTTAAAAGGGGGTTCCAGGGAGGATGGAGCTAGGCTGTTCTCGGTGGTGGCAGATGACAGAACAAGGAGCAACGGTCTCAAGTTGCAGGGTGGGAGGTGTAGTTTGGACATTAGGAAAAAGTTTTTCACTAGGAGGGTGGTGAAGCACTGGAATGGGTTACCTAGAGAGGTGGTGGAATCTCCATCTTTAGAGGTTTTTTAAGCTGCATCTTGACAAAGCCCTGGCTGGGATGATATAGCTGAGCTTAGTCCTGCTTTGAGCAGGGGGTTGGACTAGATGACCTCCTGAGGTCCCTTCCAGCTCTAATATTCTATGATTCTATGACTTTTCCCCGGGGAGCTAAGTGAGGATTGGCACGCCTGTTTTGCAGAGGAGAAACTGAGGCCGGTTGCGAGGAAGGGGATTGTTTAAGGTTAATTTTGCGCCTTTCTCATAGTTTTCCTGTTCCAGCGGACGTACACGGAGACCCTGGTGAACACCTTCAGGGGGGACCCATCGCCTTTGCCAAAAGCAACAGTGCCCTGGGCCATCCTGTCGCAGATCAGGGGGCCCATGGAGTTGCTCTAACAAAAAAACCCCAAGGTTTGGGATCTGTTTTTATTCACCATTCCCATCCCCTGTGCTGCTGTATGGACAAAAAGACAGACAGACAGATAGATAGATGGGGAGAATGCCACCCCCCAGCTCCCCGTTCCCAGGGCCCAGCCTAGCGCATTATGCACCAGCCCAGCCTTTGTCTGTGGAGCCGATTCCCCCCGCGCCCGGCAGATGCAGCGGCTGCGCTGGATTCACGGCTCAGGTCGGTCACTCATTCCCGGAATCTCGCTTGGTTTTTTTTAACTTCATTTTTATTCATTGCTGGCTACAAAGCAGCGAGCGAGATGCACCAGGCCGCTCAGCAGTGCGGGGAAGGAGGAGGGAGGACGGAGAAGATCAGCGCCGTTGATTAATCTGCCCTCAATGCAGCCTTCACGGAGTTCCTTTCCCACCAGCGAACACCCGCTGGCCTGGTCGGAGCGGGGACAGGGTGTTTGCAGCGGGAGGGGCCACCCCGGGGTGACTAACCCGTGGGACAGGCCCAGTGAGGACGGGGTTTTCACACGAGTTAGCAGGGCAGGGACGGACGAGGATCTCCCATGAACAGCCCCTCGACCGGCTGACACGGGGGAGAGCTACAAATCCCCGCGTCTTCCCCAGCGCTGGGCTCTGTCCGTCACCCAGGGGGGAAGAAACCAGCTGTTTCCCTAGCGAAGAGGCAGGTTAAAGGCTGGGATTTCCAAGGGAGCTGACGGGAACCAGCCTTAAACCCAGCTCCTAACTCCCCTAGGCTCACGGGTTGGGCGCTGCCTGAGCAAAGCGATAGCTGGGGGGGCTCAGCCTGGAGCAGGTTCAGCAAAGCAGGCTCCATGGCTGGGCCTCGCCAAAGGACAGAAGCGGCGCAGCTCCGGCCCCTGCAGCGAATCCTGGAGGGACTCAGGGATGCAGCTTCTTTATCTCTTCCTGGATCCAGGGGACGAAGGTGGAGACTCTTGTGTACACCGCGGGGGGGGTCCCATCACCGGATCCATAGGAGACGATGCCCTGGGCTTTTCCCCTGCATACCAGGGGGCCCCCAGAGTCGCCCTGAGAAATGGAACAAGAACCAGATAAAGAACATCCAGCTGTGGGCCCACCTGTCTGCATCACACCCTCCCGTCTCCTGCAGTCTGCCTCATCTCTGCCCCCTCCCTGGCAAAAGAGCAGCTATTTTCCCAGGCCTTTGTACAGCACCGAGCGTAAGGGGAGACCTGCCCTTTGATCTGTGCTTGGCAGCCTGTCTACGACCCCGACACACTCATAAATCACAACCATTGGTCAAGGAGGGCTTGAAGCCAGGAGGAGAATCACCTTGGAAGGGTTTTTGTCCTTGCGTGGGTCCCCTGCACACAGCATCGTGCAGCTGTTATAGTCATGATATGAGCAAGCATCATCTCGTATCACCACCACGTCCACCTCCTGCAGCGTATCCGAGGTCTTGTTTCTTTTTGCGCTAGTCCAGCCCCAGCCGGCGACGCTGCATTTTCTCCTGGGTTTTAGTTTCTTGTCGGCGCGGGGCAGGGGGATGGTTTTCACCCATTGGGTCAGCTCCGCTTTCCTCTTCAGCTGAGACATGATAAGACCAATGACGATCAGAGGGAGGGTCGCACAAAGGGATGAAGAGACTCACCCCGTGCCCAGGAAAACACATGGCCAGGAGGTCAGTGAGGGCAGGGGGATGGAATGAGGGCGGGGCCTGCAGCAGTGTGAGGTCACAGGGGGAGGGGAGATAGGATGGGGGTGGTACCTGCAGCAGCATGATGTCGTTGTTATCAGTTTCTTTGTCATATTCCGGGTGGGGGATCTTGGCGCGTGCAGGGATCACCTGTCGGCCCTGTTCCTGTTTGTTCTTAATGTTGTGGGCCCCCAGATACACCGTGATCTCGCTGTGAGAGCCAAGAGCAACGCGTGTGGCATTAGGGTCAGGGCGGGGAGCTGGGGGAGGGGCGCAGGGACAGTGATATGGAGGGACTGGGGAGCTTGGGGATCTCAGGCCGAGATCTCGGACTCAACTACCAGACTGAAAATCCTCACCCCACTGCACGCGTGCCGGCTGCCATACGGCCCTGGGGCTGGGCACCGGCTGGCTGGGGGGTGGGAACGGGGCACAAGGGGCCTTTCCCCTCTAGGGGGCACCGGCTGCAGCACAGAGCCCCTGCCCCGTGGCATTGGGGTCCCAGCCGGTGTCTGCCCTGGCCCCCTGTGCTGTTCCCTTGAGCTCCTTCCCTGCCTGGTGTTCTCCTGGCCCCTGGGTCTCAGCTCCCTGCACCCCGGGGACCCCCAAGCTACATCTAGACAGGGTCTGTGCCCGGCTCCCCCAGGTCAGAGTCCTGCCCAGCTGTCCTGGGGCTGGGAGCGCCCCCATCACTTATCTGCTCCTTCCCAGTGACCTACGACCATGCCAGAGCTCCTGGCCCCCCATCACCTGCTAATGCCTGACCTGCCCCCCATGCAGAGACGCTTACTCTCCATTGCAGTGAGCGGCCGTCAGCACAAAGTCCTTCGACACCAGGAACCCTCCGCAGCTGAAGTTCTTCTTTCCACGTTGTATCTCCAGATAGGCCATGTAGCGCCTGGAGTGCGGTCGGGCTTCCCGTCCCCCAATGATCTCACCTGGGGGAGAACCAGGTTAACATAAAGGGCCCCATCATCTCCCCGGGACAGGCTGGGACCGAGCTGCCCATCCCACAACCTCAATCTGTGCCCCACAGTGATACTCTCGCTGGGGCATCTCTGTGCCTTGATCCTGGCTCAGGTCCCCCGCTGACAGGACGCCCCGTGAGTCCGGAGGGTGAATCTAAAGCTCTGACATTGCTTGGCGGAGACTTGGTGCCAAACACACCAGGAGTGGGTCTGTGATCGCACGACCTGAGTTACCGGCGTTGGGTGCCAGGGTCACTAGAACACCACTGACATCTCACCTGCTGACATTCCACCTTCTCCATCAACCCACAGTTACAAGCCAGGCCTCCTCCATGGCTGACCCTCCATCTGTTTTCCAACAGCTAATCGGGTTTTCTAGAAAATGAACATTTTCCCAGCATGTGTCCCCTCGCCACAAACTTTGCAGCGTTTTTCTTGGAAAACTGATGATATCCCCTGGTTTTCTGAACCTTTGAGTTGCAAATTTGTTGGGTTTTGGTCGCCAACCTTTTTTTTTTAACTTTTGGTCACGCTAGAGACTGAGAAGGCGTGGCAAGGTATGCAACGGAAACCTGCTGTTTTCCATCCATTTAGCCCTGACACTTCGCTGCCCATAACCCATTGTTGCTTTTGCTTCTCCAAATGCTACCCACATTGCCAAGGTCTATGGCATCGTTATACGCACACCTGGCTGGTCAGCAAATTTGAACTAAACACGGATCCTCTAAAAAACCAGTAGGAGGAGGAACTAGGCCAATTATTTCCCGCTAACTAAGTGGAAACAAATTTTAGCCAGCGCTCCAGCCTGCACCTTGGACCTACATTGAAGATTAATTCAGTAACAAATCACATGGAGGATGTGTTGGACCCGTGTTCAAAACAGGCGCTGCTAAGTCAGAAAAATATTGGTGCTGTGATTCAAGAAGTGTTTACTTAACCCATGTGCTCTGGGAAATCTCCTAGACCCATGGGCTTTGGGCAGAACTGAAGTGGGAGGTCATTGTTTTCCTGTCAAATAAAATTAAACATGTAATTTTCAAACGAATGGGTGTTAATTGGAAGTGCAATCAATCTGAAAGACTTTGGCTAAGAAGAGCATTAATAATGGTGAAAGGATTAGTACTACAAAACCAGAAATGCAAAAAGTGACCATCAATCAAAGAAGATTGGAGCCTGGACCTCCTAAGTTTGGGAAGAAATGGATACCATTACAGAGATACCCCAGAAACGTTGTCAAAGATATGGGATACGTTCCTGGAAGTAACTGAATGATCTGATCAAATGCATGGGCCCCCTTCACCTCCCCCTCCTCTCTACCCACTTCCTTCCTCTCTCGTCTCTATCTCCAGCCTCTGAATTTTGCTTCTAGTCTTTATCTGACTTCAATAATTTTTCTTTTGTTGGATTTTAATAAGTACCTTTGGTTTGCGAATTGTGGAGTACAATAGGGGATTGATATTCTAATCATGCATACTAGAGATAATGAAATGTTTCAAGCCTAGCTAAGGTGAGGTAGCAAACACATAATATCTTGTGGGATGTTTATATAGTATGGAAGGTTCATGTATATTGTGTTCCGTTTGTTTTCTCACTCTCTCCAGGTGTCTTTTAAAAAAATTAATAAAACGTGAACAGGAAAACAAATTCCTTTTGGGGTTTTCAAGGAAAAGTCAAAATTTCCCGTGGAAAAACTTTTCAGACCAACTCTGAATGAGTCTTAACCCAGGTGGATGAAACCAAAACTCGACATTCGCTGTAAAGACAGCGGGGTGGAGGGGAGAGAAGGGCAGAGGAAGAACTAGTGAAGCTGAAGGAAAGGGCTGGCACACAACCAAATGGGGATAAACTGGGCAGGGCTGGATGGAGCTGGAATGAGAAGGTCTCTGTCCATCAGAGGGACGTAGGACTTAGGAAATGCCAGGCTGCATGTTCGGCTTTAACCCCGTGCAATCCCCATCTGCAGACACTCGTAGGGGTTGAACGCAGGGTCTGTGGGGCTAGCTGGTCCCTGGTCAAACTATAGGCCAGGTGGAAATCAGTATCAGGGCAGCCACATTCAGAGCTGACCCAGTCGAATGACAGATGTGGGTTAAACTCAGTTTAGTTAAACCCGTGCAGGTCCGTGAGTCACTCAGACCTGAACGTTTGCAAAGATGACTCAGGGATGTTGGTTTGGCTTCCAAATAAATGAGGGAGGTTTGAAAAGCTGATGCCGTTATTTTTATGTGGTGCCCCGTTGTGCTGGACACTGCAGAGACCCCAACCAAGATCAGGACTCCCCTTTAGGATGGCTGCGGCACCGTCCCTTCCCTAAAGAGCTTCAGTTTAAAACAACAGCCCAGACAAAGGAAGAATAAGCTAGAACCCAGGAGACCTGACTCTGAGGCCCCACCCCACTCTAATCACTAGACGACACTCCCTTCCCAGAGCTGGAGAGAGAAACGAGGCATCCTGGCTCCCTGCCTCCCTCCTCTAACCATTATATAGCACTTCCTCCCAGACCTGGGATAGAACCCAGGCGTCCTGATTCCCACACTCTCATCCCTCCATGACCACTATACTGCACTCCCCTCCCTGAGCTGGGGACAAAACCCAGGAGTCCTGGCTCGTGGCCCCCACTTAAGATCCCCTGTGTCTCTCTCCTATTCTTAGTCTCTCTCTCTCTGTCTCGCAGGGGCTTTATCTTGGTACCAGCTCTGCCACCCGGACTCCCTCACCCCCACCTCCAAACCCTTCACTCGCTGGGTTTTGGGAGGCCGCGATTTCCCTGGCAGATGCATCTGACTCTGGGGAGGAGCTGGGATTCGCAGAGAGCCCAGAGAGACCCAGATTCCCCCGCACTCACCAGCCCCAGCCCCGGGGGGCAGAAGAAAGGCTGCTGGCAGCAGGATGAGGATCAGCATCGTCACCGTCTGGGGAAAATGACAGCGCTGGTGCCTCACCCTGTGGAATTTATAGAGTGAGCAGCAAACCCCAAGTCACGTATGCTGTGGGTTCATGCAGGGGCCAAAGAAACCTCAGCCTTTGGTGGCTGACACATTGGGGGAACATGAGAGTGAGTAGGTGGCTAGAAAACAACATCCCCCTGGAGGCAGGAGGCCAGAGGGAAAGACCATCTGGGATGGGGCGTCTCCTCCCCCAGAACATCTGGGAGCAGGGCCAGGAGCCCAGCACATCTGGCACCAGGTTCCCCTGCAGCTCGCCCGGCTTCTCTGCTCCAGCAGCTCGTCTGGGGAGAGAGCAGCCGGCTCTGAGTCACCTGCTGGCTCGCCTCAGCTCCCCACTTCCTTCCCAGCGCGCGTCTCAGAGCAGTGAGCAGAAGATGGGGCCCAGAAGCCACAGAGCCCCCTGAGAAATTCTTCCAGAGGGTTGGGGAGCTCAGAACCCAGCAGCCGGTGCAGACTGACAGGACCCGGAGGGGGCATCCCAGATACCAAAGTGACAACAGGATAACACCCCATTCTCTCCTGAGGGTGTCCTCCAACTCCCCACGAATGGCATCTTCATGGCCCATATGAGGTGGTGCTAGGCTCTCCTGGTGCACGTAGTCCCAGGCACATGGTATAGGAGAAAGGATGGGCCCCCAACATCTGCAGATGCTCAGCATCTTGTGTTTTGTCGGTGCTGGTTCACGTGCCATGATCAGTCACCGCGGCCTCTGAAACTTCCTGTCGTGGGATTTATTTGTGGCATTGCTGCACCCACAGTGGCCAGGGCCCAGAGGGGAAAACTGGAGCTGATTGTCAGCCCTGATTGACCAGCTGAGAGTCCGAGCTGGGCCATCTCCCCATCCCACCACGCGCCCGGCCGTGTCAGGAATGGAAATTGATCTCAGAGTCAGACATTAGGGGGCCCAAGGGAGTTGTCTGAGGGGCAGCGGGGCCAGTCCAGGGCTGGATGGCAGGAACGGACGGGCCCCTAATACATTAGTTATTTCTCCACTCATTTCCTTTTCATCCTGGTTCTCAGAAACTTTTCCAGACCAGCTTTGTTTGCTGGGTGTGATGTTTCATATCTGCCTGGCCCCCTGCCCAGCTGGGCTCCCGGTCACGGGCAGTGGAGAGGAAGGAAGCTCAGAGGATTTCTTCTTGGAAGATCTTGCATAGCATAAAGTCATAGACATATCGATCTGGAAAGGACCTGGAGAGGTCACCTAGTCCAGCACCCTGCTCTCAGAGGAGACTGACAGCTGTTTGTCCAACCTTTTCTTAGAAACCTACAATGACGGGGATTCCACAACCTCCTTGGGGAACCGAGTCCGGTGCGTCACGCCCCTTTGAGTTAGAAAAGTTTTTCCTAATATCTAACCTCAGTCTCACTTGCTGCAGATTAAGCCCATCCCGTCTTGTCCTCGCTTCAGTGGACATGGGCAACAGCTGATCCTGTCCCCTTGCTAACAACCCTTCAGGTATTTGAAGACCGTTTTCAGCCTCCTCTTCTCTAGATGAAACATGCTCCAATTATTTCCACCTTTCCTCGTAGGTCAAGGTTTCTAAACATCTCATTATTTTTCTTGCTCTTCTTGGGACCTTCTCCCATTTCTCTACATCTCTCTGAAGTGCGGCAGGGGAGGTGGGAAGGACACAATCAGCACCGTCAATTGATCTGCCATCAATTCAGCGTAGCCTGCCCTGAGTTCCCTTCCCATGAGCGAACGCCCGCCGGCCTTTCCGGCACTGGGAACAGGGCTGTTTGGAGTTGGAGGTGGCCACTCCGGGGTGATTAACACGTGGGAAAGGCCCAGTAAGGACGAGTATCTCCCATTAACAGTCTCTGCATTGGCTGACACAGGGGAGAGCTACAAACTGTCGCGTCTTCCCCAGCGTTTGGCTCGTGTCCGTTACCTTGGGGGAAATAAACCAGCTGTTTCCCTAGCGAAGAGTCATTCCACTCTTTGGCTCTGGGTCCCCCTCCTGGAAACGGGCCTTTTGGTGGATGAGGGACGGGATCGATAGGATCGATGTGATACTTTGTACCTTAAAGTAGCACCCTGGCAGCCCCCTATTCACTGGTGTCTTATAATTATGACGTGTTTTGTGCAAAGTGCGCCTGGCGAGGTGTCATTTGATAAGCCTTGATCTCTCAACTGTTCGGACCCTGTTGGGTTGTGTGTGTTATCATTGCTTGTGCAGTTCGGAAGTGTTGCTGTGTGGGTTACTGCACTATGTCATGAGGTGGGGGACACCCACCACCAGCATTACAGTTACCGCTGTAAGCGGGGTCTGAAGGAGCTCTCCCCGCACATCTAGTGAGTCGCTGGGGGACGAGGACGTCAGGAGCCGACCTTGTTTGCATGGACACACCCACCTGCCTCGGTGCTTGGCATGATGGGACTTCTTTGCCCAAATGATCCTTATTTCCAGACCGGTTCTATTTGATGGCAAGAGCTGGGCCTTTGGAAGCAGAGATCAGCCGTCCCCCATGGAATCGGAGATCTCTGGGGGACAGGCCGGGCTGGGTAATGTCAATCACTGATGTTATTCTCCGTATTGGCAGGGACATTCTGGCAGACCGCTGGTGTGCGATGGGGTGGTCCAGGGCATCGTCTCCAACAGAGATCTGTCCGGGCGCCCTCCCAGCATATACACGAGAATCTCAAAATTCATCCCCTGGATCAATGAAGCTCTGCAGAAACTGAGTTAAAGGAGACGCTCCCCTTTAACGAGTCAGCTTGACCATACCGGGCTCTGTGCCTGTGTGAAACCCCTGAGGGCCTTTAGAGCCAAGTATTTTTTTCTGCTGTTAGAGAAATGCTACGAAGGGCTCAGCCCAGAAATGGCCTTGTGGCTATAAATGCCCCAGCGATGTTTGAAATTTTCTTCTCTTCTATTGTCACCCCAGCAGCCGGTCAATGTTCGAGGACCTGCCTGTCTTCTGGATGGCAGCACGAATTGACGATAGAGTCTGGCATTTCCTTTGATGTGATCCGGTTTATTTACCAGGAATCTTGAAAGTCAGAATCAAACAGCAGCAGAGAGCTCCTCTGTTCGCAGTCCCGAGCCTGCCTTTCCAGCCAAGACTCTGTGCCCAAAAAGCTGCTTCCCTCAGCTGTCTCTCGGGGCCACGTTCCTGAGCATCTATGGTGTGTCTGCCGGATTTTTATCTGCATCTGCCTTGTTTCTCTCCCTGGGTCTCTCTGTTTGGGTCTTGTCTTCTCCCAAACAGAGAGAAGTAATGGGGCCATGTGGTTTAGACAGGCAACCTATCACCATGAAGTGTGGTTAGGCAAATTAAACAGCCCCTGACAATCGCAGATCGAAACCAAGAGCCCGCCGGTGGGAAGGCCGGGGGCCGTGGGCTCGTAAACAGACTGCTAATTTCCTGTAGCAGAGGCACTGTGGCCTTCCTCAGAGCCTGGGACCGAGGAAGGGTCGCGATGCCCCAGCTGGGCTGTGCCGCCCGCTTACACGTGGTGGAGAACGCGGGCAACCACCCTGTGACCAGAGGGAGACTGCCCGCTTGGATACTCCATTAACTCCATGACGCCAGGGACCGGCTGAGCAGTGCAGTACAATAGGTTTATGAAGTGGTCGGCCGACCACCAACAACAGCAACAGGTGGCCCAGCTGCAGCAGCAGCAGCAGCTGCTACAGACACTAGGCACACAGCAGCAGCAGTTGATCCAGGATTCGGGTGCCCAGCAACAGGAGCAACAGGCCCAATTTTTCCCGCCTGCTCTCTGGCCACCCTAGGCAGGGCAACAAAGGCGTGTCAGGAGCAGAACTGGGACAATGTCACCCAGGAAGATTTACTGGCAGCTCGTCCGATCCGGCTGAAATTTTTGGTTGGGGTTTCTAATTTTAACCCCCCCCCCCTCCAGCCTCCATCCCACAAAAAGAAGGGAAGATACTTTTCATGACATTTTTCCCCCTTGAATCCGGTCCAGGCGAGGTGTTTGTAGGACTCATTAGGAATCCCCTCTGGCCTCTTTTGGACCAAAGCAACCATTTTCGAGGGGGCAGAAAAGTGCTGCTGAAAATGATTCGAGGCCATCACAAAAACGGGAAAGGAAAGTGTCTTTAGCCACTGAGACACACCTGCCAGTCTCGCAGCCGTCGAATTCAGACCGGCCACCTTCCCAGAAGAGGCTTTACAGACCCGCAGAGAGCTGAGCTGCGGGAGGCGATATCTTTTATAGGGCAGAACCAGCTCTTTCGCCAGCGGGAGTGGGGCCGATGAAAGACATCGCCTCAGCCGCTTTGTCTCTGTGCTGTCCTGGGACCCGGCGACCCGGCTCTCAAGCTGAAACCTCCAGCCTCTGACGGGGCCTCGGCCAGCTTTTAAAATCACGCGCATCAGGCAGCACAAACAGGGATCCGATTTATTGATCGGCTTTGCTGTGAGTCCATCCCGCAGCGGTGGGGCTTCGGGCATGGCTGTATAGACTTATCCCCGGGGAGCTAAGTGAGGATTGGCACGCCTGTTTTGCAGAGGAGAAACTGAGGCTGGTTGCCAGGAAGGGGATTGTTTAAGGTTAATCTTGAGCCTTTCTCATAGTTTTCCTGCTCCAGGGGACATACACGGAGACCCTGGTGAACACCCTCGGGGGGACCCATCACCTTTGCAAAAAGCAACAGTGCCTTGAGCCATCCCGTCGCAGACCAGGGGGCCCATGGAGTTACTCTGACAAAAAAAAAATAACAGGTTTGGGAGCTGGTTTTTTGCACTGTTCCCGTCACCTGTGCTGCTGTACAGACAAAAAGACAGACAGACAGATAGCTAGATGGGGAGAATGGGGGGATGGGAGATGGGAAGAGACCGATCGATTATTTGTCACTAAAACAGTTTCCAACCTGTTCCCTTTTGTCCCGGAAGTTGAACCTCTGGGGTCTGACCAGCCGCTTGCCCAGGCAGCTTTTCTCCTTGCGGTTCCCTTTGCAGCTCAGCCCTGGCCAGCGGGGACCCCTCCATCCCCGCGTGGGTTCATTCCCCGCTGCCACTCCCCAGCTCCCCATTCCCAGGGCCCAGCCTAGCACATTATGCACCAGCCCAGCCTTTGTCTGTGGAGCCGATTCCCCCCGCGCCCGGCGGACGCAGCGGCTGCGCTGGATTCACGGCTCGGGTCGGTCGCTCATTCCCAGAATCTCGCTTGTTTTTTTAACTTCATTTTTATTCATTGCTGGCTACAAAGCAGCGAGTGAGATGCACCAGGCCGCTCAGCAGTGCGGGGAAGGGGAGGCAGGATGGAGAAGATCAGCGCCCTCGACTGATCTGCCCTCAGTGCAGCCTTCGTGGAGTTCCCTTCCCACCAGCGAACGCCCGCTGGCTTGGCCGGTGCTGGGACAGGGTGTTTGCAGCGGGAGGGGCCACCCCGGGGTGACTAACCCGTGGGACAGGCCCAGTGAGGACGGGGTTTTCACACGAGTTAGCAGGGCAGGGACGGACGAGGATCTCCCATGAACAGCCCGTCGACCAGCTGACAGAGGGGAGAGCTACAAACCCCCGTGTCCTCCTCAGCGCTGGGCTCTGTCCGTCACCCTGCGGGGAAGAAACCAGCTGTTTCCCTAGCGAAGAGGCAGGTTAAAGGCTGGAATTTCCAAGGGAGCTGACGGGAGCCAGCCTTGAACCCAGCTCCTACCTCCCCTAGGCTCACGGGTTGGGCGCTGCCTGAGCAAAGCGATAGCTGGGGGGGCTCGGCCTGAGGGGGGTTCAGCAAAGCAGGCTCCACGGCTGGGCCTCGCCAAAGGACAGAAGCGGTGCAGCTCCGGCCCCTGCAGCGATTCCTGGCGGGGCTCAGGGCTGCAGCTTCTTTATCTCTTCCTGGATCCAGGGGACGAAGGTGGAGACTCTTGTGTACACCGCGGGGGGGTCCCCATCACCGGATCCATAGGAGACGATGCCCTGGGCTGTTCCCCTGCACACCAGGGGGCCCCCAGAGTCACCCTGAGAAATGGAACAAGAACCAGATAAAGACCATCCAGCTGTGGGCCCACCTGTCTGCATCACACCCTCCCGTCCCCTGTAGCCTGCCTCATCTCTGCCCCCTCCCTGGCAAAAGAGCAGCTATTCTCCCATTCCTTTGTACAGCACCGAGTGCAGGGGGAGACCTGCCCTTTGATCTGTGCTTGGCAGCCTGTTTGCGACCCCAAAACACTCATAAATCACAACCATGGGTCAAGGGGGGCTTGAAGCCAGGAGGAGAATCACCTGGGAAGGGTTTTTGTCCTTGCTTGAGACCCCTGCACACAGCATCGTGTAGCTGTTATAGTCACTATATGAGCAAGCATCATCTCGCATCACCACCACGTCCACCTCCTGCAGCGTATCCGAGGTCTTGTTTCTTTTTGCGCTAGTCCAGCCCCAGCCAGCGACGCTGCATTTTGTCCTGGGCTTTAGTTTCTTGTCAGCGCGGGGCAGGGGGATGGTTTTCACCCATTGGGTCAGCTCCGCTTTCCTCTTCAGCTGAGACATGATAAGACTGATGACGATCAGAACGAGGGTCGCACAAAGGGACGCAGAGACACACCCCACGCCCACGAAAACACATGGCCAGGAGGTCACTGGGGGTAGGGGGATGGGATGGGGGCGGGGCCTGCAGCAGTGTGAGGTCACAGGGGGAGGGGTAATGGGATGGGAGCGGTACCTGCAACAGCATGATGTCGTTGTTATCAGTTTCTTCATCATATTCCGGGTGCGGGATCTTCACGCGAGTGGGGATCACCTGTCGGCTCTGTTCCTGTTTGTTCTTAATGTTGTGTGCCCCCAGATACACTGTGATCTTGCTGTGAGAGCCAAGAGCAACGCGTGGGGCGTTAGGGGCAGGGTGTGGAGCTGGCGGAGGGGCACAGGGACAGTGATATGGGGGGACTGGGCAGCCTGGGGCTGTCAGGCCGAGATCTCGGACTCAGCTCCCGGCCTGAAAACCTTCCCCCCAGTGCATGTGTGCCGGCTGCCATCCGGCCCCGGGGCTGGGCACTGGCTGGCTGGGGGGTGGGAACGGGGCACAAGGGGCCTTTCCCCTCTAGGGGCGCCAGCTTCAGCACAGAGTCCCTGCCCCATGGCGTTGGGGGTCCCAGCTGGTGTCTGCCCCAGCCCCCTCTGCTGCTCCCCTGAGCGCCTTCGCTGCCCAGTGTCCTCCTGGCCCCTGGGTCTCAGATCCCTGCACCCCGGGAACCCCCCCGGCTAGATCGAGACGGGGTCTGTGCCCGGCTCCCCCAGCCCAGAGCCCTGCCCAGCTGTCCTGGGGCTGGGAGCCCCCCGACCCTGATCTGCTCCTTCCCTGTGACCTACAACGGTGTCAGAGCTCCTGGCCACCCCATCACCTGCTAATGCCCGACCTGCCCCCCATGCAGAGACACTTACCCTTCTTTGCAGTGAGCGGCCGTCAGCACGAAGTTCTCCGACACCAGGAACCCTCCGCAGACAAAGCTGCTCTTTCCACGTTGTATTTCCAGGTAGGCCATGTAGGGCCTGGAGTGGGGCCGGGCTTCCCGTCCCCCGATGATCTCACCTGGGGAGCAACCAAGTTAACATAAAGGGCCCCATCGTCTCCCCGGGATGGGCTGGGACTGAGCTGCCTGTCCCACAACCTCAACCCGCACCCTCAGTGATGCTTTTCCTGGGGGATCCCTGTGCCTGGATCCCTGCCCTCTGCCCAGCTCCCCCCCCAGACAGGACGCCCCGTGTGGCCGGAAGGTGAATCTAAAGCTCTGCCATTGTTGGGTGGAGACTCACTGTCAAATGCACTGGAAGTGGGTTAGTGATCGCACGGCCTGAGTTACCGGCGTTGGGGGCCGGGCTCACCTAGAACGCCACTGACATCTCACCTGCTCACATTCCACCTTCTCCATCAACCCACAGTTACAAGCCAGGCCTCCTCCAAGGCTGACCCTCCATCTGCTTTCCAACCACTAATTGGGTTTTCTAGAAAATGAACATTTCCCCAGAATGTGTCCCCTCGCCCCAAACATTGCAGCGTTTTTCTTGGAAAACTGATGATATCCCCGGTTTTCTGAACCTTTAAGTTGCAAATTTGTTGGGTTTTGGTCGCCAATTTTTTTTTTTTTTTTTTTAACTTTTCGTCACGCTAGAGACTGAGAAGGATTGGCAAGATGTGCAACGGAAATCTGCAGTTTTCCATCCATTTAGCCCCGATGCATTCGCTGCCCATAACCCATAACTGCATTTACTTCTCCGAATGCTACCCACATTGCCAAGGTCTACGGCAGCATTATACGCACACTTGGCTGGTCAGAAAATTTGAACTAACCACGGATCCTCTAAAAACACAATGGGAGGAGGAACTAGGCCAATTATTTTCTGCTAACTAAGTGGAAACAAATTTTCGCCAGCGCTCCAGCCTGCTCCTTGGACCTACATTTAACCTTAATTCAGTAGAAAATAGCCTGGAGGATATGTTGGACCCGTGTTCAAAACAGGCGCTACTAAGTCAGACAAATATTGGTGCTGAACTCAGCAGGTGGTTACTTAACCAATATGCTCTGGGAAATCTCCTAGACCCGTGGGCTTTGGGCGGAACTGAAGTGGAGACGTCATTTTTCCCTATCAAATAAAATTTCAACCAAATGGGTGTTAATTGGAAGTGGAATAAATCTGAAGGACTTTGGCTAAGCAGAGAACTGATAATGGTGAAAGGACTTGTACTACCAAATCAGAAATACAAAAAGTGACCAATAATCAAAGAAGATTGGAGCACAGACCTCATAAACTTCAGAAGAAATGTAGACCATTACAGAGATACCCCCCAAAAGTTGTTGAAGATACTTGCCTGGAAGTATCTGAATGATCCGTTCAAATGCATGGGCCCCCTTCATCTCCCCCTCCTCTCCACCCACTTCCTTCCTCTCCCCATCTCTATCTCCTGCCTCTGAATTTTCCTTCTAGTCTTTATCAGACTTCAGTAATTTTTCTTTTGTTAGAGTTTTATAAGTATCTTTGGTTTGTGAATTGTGGAATACAATAAGGGATTGATATTCTAACCATTCATATTGCAGATTACTAAATGTTTCAAGACTAGTGAAGGAGAGGTAGCAAACACATAATATCTTATGGGAAGTTTATATAGTATGAAAGGTTCATGTATATTATGTTCTGTTTGTTTTCTCACTCTCTCCAGATGTCTTTTAAAAAAATTAATAAAACGTGAACAGGAAAACAAATTCCTTTTGGGGTTTTCAAGGAAAAGTAGAAATTTCCCGTGGAAAATTTTTCAGACCAACTCTGAACGAGTCTTAACCCAGGTGGATGAAACCAAAACTCGACATTCGGTGTAAAGACAGCGGGGTGGAGGGGAGAGAAGGGCAAGGAAGAACTAGTGAAACTGAAGGACAGAGCTGGCACATGACCGAATGGGGATAAACTGGGCAGGGATGGATGGAGCTGGAAATGAGAAGGTCTCTGTCCATCAGAGGGATGTAGGACTTAGGAAATGCCAGCTGCACATTCGGCTTTAACCCCGCGCAATCCCCATCTGCAGACACTCGTAGGGGTTGAACGTAGGGTCTGTGGGGCTAGCTGGCTCCTGGGAAGTTTTGACACTATAGGCCAGGTTGAAATCAGTATCAGGGCAGCCACATTCAGAGCTGACCCACTCGAATGACAGATCTGGTTTGAAGTCATTTTCATTAAACCCATGCAAGTCTGTGAGTTGCTCAGAGCTGAACGTTTGCAAAGACGACTCAGGGATGTTGGTTTGGCTTCCAAATCAATGAGGGAGGTTGGAAAATCTGATGCCGTTATTTGTATATGGTCCCCCGTTGTGCTGCACACGGCACAGACCCCAACCAAGATCAGGGCCCCCCTTTGGGACGGTTGCAGCACCAGCCCTTCCCTAAAGACCTTCAGTTTAAAACAACAGCACAGACGAAGGAAAAAGAAGCTAGAACCCCGACTCCCAGCCCCCCACCCCACTCTAATCTATAGACCCCACTGCCCTCCCAGAGCTGAAGAGAGAAACGAGGCATCCTGGCTCCCTACATCCCTCCTCTAACCATTATACACCACTTCCCTCCCAGACCTGGGGATAGAACCCAGGCGTCCTGATTCCAACACCCTTACCCCTCCATGACCACTATACTGCACTCCTGTCCCAAGGCTGGGGATAAAACCCAGGTGTCCTGGCTCGTGGCCCCACTTAAGATCCCCTGAGCCTCTCTCCTATTCTCAGTCTCTCTCTCTGTCTCGCAGGGGCTTTATCTTGGTACCAGCTCCACAGCTCAGGCTCCCTCACCCACACCTGCAAACCCTTCACTAGCTGGTTTTAAGAGGCCACAATTGCCCTGGCAAATGCATCTGACTCTGGGGAGGAGCTGGAATTTGCACAGAGCCCAGAGAGATCCCAATTCCCTGTCACTCACCAGCCCCAGCCCCGGGAGGCAGAAGAAAGGTCACAGGCAGCAGGATGAGGATCAGCATCGTCACCGTCTGGGGAAAATGACAGTGCTGATGCCTCCACCCCGGGGGATTTATAGAGCGAGCAGCAAACCCCAAGTCACGTACGCTCCGAGTTCATGCAGGGGCCCACAGAAACCTCAGCCTGTGGCTGCTGACACGTCGGGGGCAGGTGGGAGGGAGCTGTTGCCTGGAAAACAACCTCCCTCTGGAGGCAGAAGCTTAGTGGGAAAGACCCTCTGGGATAGGGCGTCTCCTCCCCCAGAACATCTGGGAGTAGGGGCAGGAGCCCCACACATCTGGGGCTGGGTTCCCCTGCATGTCGCCCGGCTTCTTTGTTCCAGCATCTCCTCCTCCAGAACATCTAGGAGCAGGGCTAGGAGCACATCTGGCGCTGGGTTCCCCTGCACCTCGCCAAGCTTCTCCGCTCCAGCAGCTCATCTGTGGGGAGTGCAACTGGTGCTGAGTCACCCGCTGGCTCGCCTCGGCTCCACACTTCCTTCCCAGCGCACGTCTCAGAGCAGCGAGCAGAGGACAGGGCCCAGAAGCCACAGAGCCCCCTGAGAAATTCTCCCAGAGGATTGGGGAGCTCGGAGTCCAGCAGCCGGTGGGGACTGACAGGACCCGGGGAACAGCCCAGATACCAAGGTTACAACAGGAGAACCCTCCATTCTCTCCTGGGGGTGTCCTCCAACTCCCCACGAGTGGCATCTTCATGGCCCATATGAGGAGATGCTAGGCTCTTCCCGCGCCCATAGCCCCGGGCACATGGTACGGGAGAAAGGATGGGCCCCCAACATCTGCGGATGCTCAGTAAAATAGTAAAAGTAGTCTGCTCTAAAGCCCCTCAGGGGTTCCACACAGGCACGGAGCCCAGTATGGCCAAGCTGGCCCGTTAAAGGGGCACGTCTCCTTTAACTCAGTTTCTGCAGAGGGTCGTTGAGCGTCAGATACAACATTTCCCCAGCTGCAGGCCTGTCCCCCACGCCATGAAGTGCACCGTTTGGGCTTTCTGACCTCAGCCCCTTCCGTTGTCTCCCCCACGGTGGCAGGAGACGCCTGGGAAGGATCAAAGGGCCAGGTTCCCACCCGCAGAGGAGATGAACTGGGGTTGACCACAGGCCCCCGCAGCAACAGGCGGGGAGAGAGCTGAGTGTCTTGTGTCGGCCGGGGGGATGCATGTTCCACCCCACCTCTGCTCTGCTCCAGCTGTGCATGGAGACAGAAGTTGCAGGGCCCCAGATCCAGTTGTGCACAGGGGGGCATGGATCAGGCCCAGCTGTGCCGGGATCCAGGTAGAGGAGAAAGCCCAGCTATGCAGAGCCAGACCCTTCCGCCAGCACCCACGGGGAGATATCCAGAAAACCACACAGCAGAGAGTTTGACCCTGAGGTTTCCTGTCTCCCCCTCCACCACCCAGCCGTGTCTATAAACCCCATCACCTGGGGCTGTGTGAGAAGCACCTTCTCCTTCCTTGATCTGGTGCAGACAATGCTCATACTGCTACTGCTGCCTGTGGGCATTCTCCCCCCCTCCCCCCGGGAGGACGTGGTGATGACGGCAGCTCATTGTAACCGCAGCCAAGAGTAAGAAACATGTCATCTGCATCCACAGTATTGGCCCGTCTGCAGCACCTGCTCCCCGTCTATCTCACAGCAGCATCACGGTGCTGCTGGGCGCCCACAACGTTGCAACAGATGAACCCGGCAGGCAGGAGATCCAGGTACGTCAATGAATCCCCCACCCAGACTACAATGACGAGACGTTTGCAAATGACATCATGCTGCTGCAGGTTCCAACCCCTTTGCATCACCCCACCCCCCAGTGACATCACACTGCTGCAGGTACCTCCCTCATCGCATCGCCCCACCCCTTGTGACATCACACTGGGGCAGGCACTGCCCCCATCCCATCCTCCCACCCCCAGTGGTGTAACACTGCTGCTGGTACCGCCTCCATCCATGACCCCACCCCCAGTGACCTCACACTGCTGCAGGTACCGCCTCCATCCCCGTGCCCCACCCCCTGTGACCTCACACTCCCAGGACAGTTATCTCACTGGAACTTTTTATTGTCTCCTGGCAATCTCGTGGCAGCTGGCCCGGAAATCACAGCGGGATGAGTGCGTGACAACTATCTCCCTGCCAACATGTGGGGACAGAGGGAAGCCAACAGCCCAGTGTAGTGTGGCTGGGTGGGGTCTGATCAGCTTGGAAAGGCGCACCAGCACCCTCCACGAGGTGAACCTGACGGTGACGGAGGACCGTGCGTGCAGGAAGAAATACGGCCCTCGACCATGCTGTGTGTGGGCAGCCACCAGAAGATGAAAACAGCATTGAAGGTAAATTTCCTATTACCTTTGTGGTTAGCTCTTCTCAGCTATTCATAGCCATGAAGATCACTTCATGGTGATGGCTGCCCTCTGATGTAGTGGTCCCCACCCAGGCACGCGGGGTGCAGTTTGTGGATCTTGATGTTGCTCCCTTTTCCCAGGAAATCACTCGCCTGCAGGTAGCAGCCCAGGTCGGAGCGGATGATGAAGCTTCCTCTGTCATTGTGAAAGACGTCGGTGCCACGGGAGTCCTTCCGAGGGACCAGTGACCCAGTGATTGGCGTGAAACCCTAGGGTGGGGACAAATGGGAAGGAAAGTGCGGGGAGGAGTTGAGAAGAGGATCAAGGCAGCTTGAGAAAACCACGTAGGGTTGGATGGGGGCACATCAGGGGACTTCTCTGTTTCTATCCAGGGGAAAATGTTTCAGTGACCCCGGGAGTGAATCCCTCAGGACCACGACGGCTCCTCCACTCTCAGCCCCATGGAGCGTCGGCTGATATGTACCGGCTGGGGTCTGGCCCACTGACATCAATGGAGCTAGGGACCTTTGACCGTAGCTCATCTGATCTTTGTGAATCTTTAATGCTAGAAAACACCCCCAGCTCCAACAGTGCCCAGGCACCTGGGATAGGAATGGGGCAACCCTGGGATATTTCTGCTCTGACATTTCCTCGAATTGTCCTGAGCCTGCAGCCCTATCTCCAGGGGGTGGGATTGTCCTGAAGGTGGGAGAGGTGGGGAACGCCCAGGGTCCTTCCCCTGGAGTTCCTGCCTTGCACGGGATCCCACTTACCACCTCTGGTCTATTAGACTGGGCCATGTCTCCTCTGTCTCACCCTGCAAGTCTGACGGGGTGCCCTGCGTGGAAATAAAGAGGTGAGAAAGTAGCAAGGAGATGCTGACGTGACTTATGAGGAGAGGCTGAGGGAACTGGGCTTGTTTAGTCTGCAAAAGAGAAGAATGAGGGGGGATTTGATAGCGGCCTTTAACTACCTGAAAGGGGGTTCCAGGGAGGATGGGGCTAGGCTGTTATCGGTGGTGGCGGATGACAGAACAAGGAGAAATGGTCTCAAGTTGCAGTGGGGGAGGTCTAGGTTGGACATTAGGGAAAACTTTTTCACTAGGAGGATGGTGAAGCACTGGAATGGGTTACCTAGGGAGGTGGTGGAATCTCCATCCTTAGAGGTTTTTAAGCTGAGGCTTGACAAAGCCCTGGTTGGGATGATATAGCTGAGGTTAGTCCTGCTTTGAGCAGGGGGTTGGACTAGATACCTCCTGAGGTCCCTTCCAACTCTAATATTCTATGATTCTATGAACTCGGTGCCCAGCAAGGAATCCACGAATACAGCTCCCAGGAGAACAATGCACCAACGTTTGTCCAATCCTGACCTACAGCCCTCTAATATCCCAGCTCCCGGCTCAGCCCTGCCCCCCAGCTGTGCTAGTGCTCCTCAGTCCTGATCCGCAGCCCTCTGTCAGTCCAACACTGGACTCAGGGTTTTCCCCAGAAATTGAAATTAGAGGGGTGCTCACATTTACAGGGGGGGGAGGTCCCTGATAGTGCAGATGTGCTGCATGAAACTGGTTTTTTTTTGGATTTCTAGAACAAAAAAAATCTAAAGTATTTTAAAATGTATTGTGGCGAGGGAGGCCTATTCTGCCCCTGCGGGTCCTTCACTTTCTTCGGCTACGCCGGTGGTGTGGGTGGGAGCCAGGGCGGGGGCCCGGTCCTGCCCTCTACCCCGGGCCCCAACCCAGGGACCCTGCAAGAAATAGCCTCAAACTGCTTAGTCCCTGAGACCTACGACCTTCCCTGGGTCGTCTGTCCGTACACCCCATTGCTTGTGGTCTGCTTCCTGGAACCGGGGAGTAGGGTTGTTCCGCCTTCCTCACCTTGAGCCTCTTCATCCCTGTGATCCTCCCCTTCTGGGGTGAGGTTCCCCGACCTCAACTACTTCACACAACTGTGTGAGCGATCGGGTCCTCCTTCAAGCCTCTGGGCCCACGACCCTCGACCCTGCCCGGATGGGCTTCTCCCTAGCTCCCGTACCTGGTACTGGGACAGCAATAGCACTGCACTGCACTGCTCAGCTTTCTTCCAGCTGCCCCATGTGCCTGAAATGGAGGCTTTTAATTGCTGGGGCAAGCTCCTTAACTGGCCTCAGCTGGCTTAATTGCCCTGGAGTAACACCAGCTGAATCACCCAGGGAATAAGGATCTATTGAGCCTGCAGCTAATATATATGCCTTCCAGCCCCCTTCTAGAGAGGTGAGGGCAGCCTTGCCCCCCACTGCTCACGCCTACCTTGTGCGGGTCCTGGGAGAGGGTACTCCCCGCCCGCCCCTCAGCCCTGGCCCTCCGGCACTCTCCATCGGTCCCCGGCCCCACGAGCCCGCTCGGCCCCCCCTTCCCTACGCACCAAGCTGGCTGCACGATTTGCAGCCGGTCCCCTTCCGAACCGCGCCGAGAGACCACCTTTACACGCTCGTGCTCCACACCCTTCACTTCCCCGCCCTCGCGTCCCGCCCCGACACCAAATGGCGGGACCTTCTACCACCTCTGGAGGGCGGGGACCCCCGGTGGGCCAGCCTGTATTCCACCTTGACCCCACGGCCCACCGGGGACATCAGTTGGCGGCTCCTTCATGGAGTCGTGAGCACGGGCGTGTACTTGGCGCGGTTCACCCCCCGCCCCGACACCTGCCCCTTTTGCGGCACGAGGGAGACCCTGGCGCACGCATACCTGGAGTGCGCCAGGCTGCAGCCCCTCTTCCGGCTCCTCCAGAACCTCCTGCTGAGGTTCTGGCTGCACTTTTCCCCACACTTGTTTATCTATGCGCACCCCGTCCGTGGCCCCACGAAGTCGCGGGACCTCCTCGTCAACCTCCTCCTGGCCCTGGCCAAAGTTACCATCTACAATACCAGGGAGGGGAGGTTGGCTGGGGAGGCGCCCTGCGACTGTGGGGCCTATTTCCGTTCCCTTCTCCGTTCACGTCTCCGGGCAGAGTTCTCCTGGGCGGCATCCGCCGGCTCCATGGATACCTTCCGGGAACGGTGGGCGCTGTCCGGGGTTCTCTGCTCGGTGTCCCCTTCTGGTTCCCTTCTTTTATACCTTTGACCCTCACGCCCTTTTCCTGTTTTTACATTTGTTGTCCCAAGTAATTAATTGTATCCTAGGTCCGGTGGCTCCTCCCCTTAGGCTGGGGGAGGGGCCTTGAGCGGTGGGCGGGCTCAGGCCCGCCCACCTTTCCTAGTTTACAAATAGGAGCCCCCTTCTAGAGCCGTCAGGGCTGGCCCTGTCACAGTATTTAATTCAAATTGACCTTTGAAAAATTATTTAAAGTATAATAATAAAAATGTTTAATACAGAGACTTCTTGAAACAGCGACGATGCGTGATAACGACCTGGGCAAAGAATGTCTTTTAAATAGCTTGGCCTACTAGAAAAAGTCGATTTATATGTTTCCCAGTCACAAATCCAGCATCCTGGAGCATAGTCATTCAAACATACTAATCTAGCTGTCCAAAGATTGAGAAATTATATTAATTCCTTCTAGACATGCAGATTCTTTCACGAAATGTCAATAAAAACATTAAAGTTACTGGTACTGCCCGGTTGCTGTAGGCAAGTTTTGTTCATTTTCGTCGGCAAGGTGATTTGCTGCTAACTCTAAGCCTCACGTTTTAAACATCGAAAAACACCAATAAACATTAGCATTTGAATTGATGATGATTTTTATATCTATGCTTTTAAAGTGTGCGTTAATGTTTCCATTTCAATTCAAAATTCCAACCAACGACTGCATGGAATTGTTTTCCAACTCAGAGATGTTTAGAGCTACTGTATCTAGTTGGAAAAGGACTAAATTGGCAACACTGCATGATGATGTAACTAGCTGACCACTTGTGGGGGTGTAACAGGGGAGTTCAGAGGGGGTATAGTGAAAATCTGGATTCAGATTCCCCCCAGCTCTGCTGGTGCCCCTCAATCCCGACCTCCAGCCCCCAGCTATCCCAGCCTTGGGCTGGTGGGTCGTGAGGCAGATACTCACAGTGAGGAGTTGAGTTTGAAGTGACTGTCTCTGTTCCTGTCAGGGTGTCTCCCTCTAGGTGAGTGATTTCTGGTGAAGATCCTCCGTCCTCTGCAACATGAGACACTCACAAAGGAACCGGGTTATATTGGGCAGATTTGGGTGTTTCCACCCTGTCCCCGGACCTGCTTTTGTGGGCGTCACTTACACGCCCCGCTGGTTCCTGGAATGCAATTCCCTCTTCCCCCAGCACACAGGGAGCTGATAACCAGACAGGCTTTCTGGGGCAGATGAGCACCAGCCGGGCACCTACCTGGGCGGCTGCACAGCTACTTCGAAGCCCTGCCAGCTGCACACGGGATGCGCTGGCCAGGGCCTGCCTGGAGCCGGGGAAGGATACTGCCCCTGGCAGCACGGGGTGGGCATGGCTAGAACAGCTCTGCAGGGCAGGGGCAATGCACCGCCACGGGGCGGAAAGACAGCGTGGGCGGAAATCCCAGGGGATCCCCTGTGACCCGAGCATTGCAGGGCACGGGGGCTCTTGTGGATGGGGCACCCCAGGGGAGTGGAGGAAGAAGGGCAGGGCATGGGATGCTGAACTGCTCTGTGAATGGGGCAGCTCTGGGGAGGGGGGAGTGCAGAGCACAGGAGAGCCTCTTGGGAATGGGGAGGGAGCAGCTCCCAGGGGAGGGTAGGACGATGGCATTTTAAATCCCCATTTCTCAAGTGTGGTGGAGGGACCCCACAAAATCTAATAACCCTGGGCCCACAGGAGAGTTAATCCAGCCCTGGTGTCAGGGACTGAGCTCACTCTGCCTGTGTGAGTGTGGACAAGCCACTGCCTGACTCTGAGCCTGACTTGCATACTCCTCTGATTGGGGTTCAGATAACACTGCCCGTGTCACTGTAGGGCCAGTTGGTTTCAGGGGGGTTGGGTGGGGGCCGCTGGCATCCCGAGGCTTTGAGCAAAGGGAAGTGGGCTGGGACACAGTTCCATGGAAAGCAACAGTCCAGAGTCCAATCTGCAGGCACTCTGCAAAGGGTTTATTGCGGGTTACGCTGATAAACTTAAAACTGTAACTGGATCTCCAAGCCTCTCACACCAGTTGGGCTTATTTCTCTATACGCTGAGAAGGTTTCCTCCCCGCAATCCTAGTTCTATACACTGATATAGCAAGGACAGCATAAGAGTACACTACGGAGGTATGTAAGCCCCAGAATGATCAGGGCTTTATTCCCTGCAGACCAGGAGAGGGCAATCAGGAGCAGCTGAGACCAATTAAGGCCCAGCCAGGTGCCTGATAAAAGCCCACTGCTCCAGAGAAACAGGGCACAAGCTGGAGGAAGTAGGTATGCTGTGCTATGAGATGCAGACAGGAGTATAGTGGAAGAGAGAGGTACTGAGCACAGGAGAGGGGGGAACCTGCCACTGGCCAGACTGAAACACTCCCCCCGGCACAGGGGCCTGGGTCAGGAAGCCCAGTTTGGGGCAACAAGGAAAACAGGGTCTGAGAGGACAGAAGGACTGAGAGGGGGGAAAAAATAGCCCAGAGGAAAAAGACTGCAGCTGTGAATACAGTGCCAGCAGCTCACAGCTGCTACTCACAGGGCCCCTGGGCTGGGACCTGGAGGAGCAGGTGGGCCCGGGTCCTTACCCCATCCCCAGGGGAGACGGGGTGAGGGGCGACTCCCTGGCCCACTACGAGAAGTGAAGCGTGAGACCCACAAGAGGGAAGCTGGCTGTCTGCCACAACTCCCATAAAACTCCCTCTTTCCCTGGCCATGGGTCCGTACTCTGATGAAACCCCTCCTCCCTCCTTTCTCTTGATAGCCTTAATTATCCCTGTAGGCCACCTCCCCTCAGTACCACCCCTTCCAATGTATGGTCATATTCTGTTTTGGGGGGGTCTGGGGGTTTTAGTACAACCCCTTTTCTACCCCGTGGGAGTGGCATCTTGGTCACTTTATGGCCCTATATTTATGTTTCTTTTGAACACCTCCCTCACTTGGTCTTGTTCTGGTCTTGAAGAGGAGTCAGAGCTTTTGTGCATTCGTATATCACACCTTCGCTGCACCTTGAAATATTTTAAATACATCCCTTCTCTTTTCCCAGTAATAAAGAAAACCGTCTCATTGCACACAGGCAAAAGGAACACACACCGTCTTTGTTCTTTGCTAACGTGCATCTCAGGCACTAGCTGTCAGGCAGGCACACAGACTCCCATCTCAGGCAGATACACACAGGCTAACTCCTTATACTAACATACATTATATAGTTATACCTTAACAAGGAGGCTCAAAGGATTTCATCTCCAAAGAGATTTAGCAGATTGGAGTCTGAAATGTTGGGCTTTCAGTGACCCGCAAGGTCATCTAGTTCAGATCTCATTTTCAGCCTCAAACCAGGCTATATACAGAACAGGGGAACCACCTTACAATAGGATGCATTGGGAATGCTAGATAACATGCATACAAATCAGACAACTCCATACCTCCAGTCTTGTGTGACAAGCGAGGCTGTTTTAAATCCCACCTAAATTGCATAAGAAGCCTGTTTATTTCAGTGAAAAACAAAAGTGAGACTTTGAAAGGCAATAGGCTAATGATAGAAATCACTTTGGGACAGGTATTCCTTTTGACTATTTCTATTCTCCCCTATAAGGATACAGGGAGGAGATGTCACCTCTCTATATCCTTGGAAATGTCTTTTAATATATAGTTTGTACTCATAGAAAAAATGTGGGGAAGATTAGGACAAATTTTAAGACCTCAGTAAGTTATTTCCTGCATATTTGCAATGGAAAAGGCTGAAACTGAGAAGGATCTGGTCTTTCAGATATATCCAGAGACTGTCTGCCCGCTCGGAAGCAAGGGTGCGGGACTGGACGTATAAAAGGAAGGCCCAGGAGGTTAGTCTGTGGCAAGCTCCCGGAGGGGAAGGATGTCGCTCCCTGCCCTCCAGAGCTGCCTGCGGTCTGGTACCAGGGCTTGGGACCGGGTGCCAGTGAGGGAGCATCTGGCAGCCTGGGGCCCACCGATTCCCCTGGAGCTGAGCACCCCGGAGGACCTGGTAATCCAGACGGGCCGGATCTGGAGGAGCTGCCAGATGCCGACAATGGGGCAAGGGCCCTGACGGGGCTGGACTTAGAGGAACTGCCCTACGCCGACTTCGCTGCTGAACTGCCCGACCTACCACCCCCCGATGATATCGAGGGGCTCAGAAAACTACCCCTGGGTGAGTACCCCGACGAGGCCGACTGGGCTGTGGTGCACCGAATAGCAGAAGTAGCCCAGGGGAGGGGAAACACAGTCCAGGGACTGTGGAACTGGGAAGTGAATCAGCGTGTTGCGGTTGGGACCCCGCTAATCCTGTCGCACACCCCTCCGCCACGGATAGGGACCTGGGCTGGGGCACAGTGGAGGCGGGTGGGCCTGTGTCTTCCTTGCTTTTTCCCACACTGCACCTGGGATAATCTGAATTATTTACTGCCCCGGTGGGGGCTCTGAACTCTTTGCTGCCCCGTCGGGCCCCAAAGACTGTGTCCCGGCCCCAGCGTGGGCCAATACCCGCCGGACCAGGGTAGCGAGTGGGTGTCGCCTCCCTTCAGACCCACCTACTACAATGAGCAATTCACTAAGTGCTGGGATTTGCATCCATCCCAGAGTCCCCCGTGGCCATCTGCTGAGCAAAGGTGGCTCATATCCCTGGAGACAGAGGTCACCAGCAGAGCAGATCCTGAACTCACCGGCGTAGATCCCCCTAGTTTTTCTGCTATCCACAGATCAGCCTACGCAGGTGGAGCACCCAGCTGCTATCCTGGGACCATACCCAGACAGCGCTTCCGGGGATGACCCAGGGGACACCCCACAGAAGAAGAAGCAGCCCAACAAGAACTGGAGCCTGGCACATTGCGACTTCTTCTTTTTATGTTATTGCTATACCAAATGGGAGGGATTTCTGATCTGCATCTGGTACGATTTTCAGAGAGGAAATGACAGGCAAGGGGATTGTACTGTGCCCTCTGCAATGACTGAGACAGGGAGCATACCTAGCTTTTCCCCAGGGCTTCCCCATCCCAGGAGCCTTGGCCCAGTCCTTATAAATGGCCCCGCAGAGGGAGCTCTCAGTGCAATCAGGCAGATTCAGTATTTGAGATACCCATAAAGGATTCATTACTTGTGTTGGTCTGACAACTGCTGAACTGGGGGTGTGCATTAACATCGGGAGTAGAGATTCCCCCATCATGCCGTGCTTCACTGCTTCTCTGCTCTCAGAGTTCAGTGCGGTCCCTGCCTTGGAACCTCTTTTCTCCGTTCTGAATGCTAATGGAGATGCCTCCATGTCCCATCTTCGATGCAAATGAGAGTAGGGGAGTTGCCTTAATCCTGTCACCCTTGTCCGGAGGGGTTTAGGTGTGTCTCCCACTGCCTTTTCATTGCTCTTTGTAAGTCTTTCTTCTGATCAGTTCTGGTTCAGGCAGAGGTGGGGGAGTTCTTCGTGAGTCAGACACAGGCTGGGTACTGCACCAGGGTTCCCCAGGAACACAGAGCCGGCAGGTAACATGGGGAACCCAGTGACTGCAGGACTCGTGAAATTTAACACTTGGCATATTAAGAAATTAAATATTATTAAACAGTATTTTCAATAGGTGTAACACTAAGCCACTTGGTGCATTATTTGCCAGAGATGGTCCATGTGGATCCAGTCCAGGTCGCTAGTCCTGGCACAGCCGGCTCCACGTCTGGTCACTCAGCGGCATCCGGGAAAGAAGGTGCCGTGGACACGGTGCCTTTTGCTGGCTTAGCTGTGTCTGAAGCAGAGTCGAGGGTCCCTGGCTGTGTCTGCGCCGGGTGATACAGCCTGTTCTGGCCACCTGCAGGGGAAGCCGAAGCAGGAATTGACTCACCTGGAAACCAACTGCCCGGGGCTCGCTCCTGCCCCCCATGAGCCAGGGTGTGTGGAAGCAACAACGGGGACCCCAGCCACGACCCCTGTTTCCAGCCAGCTCAGCACGGAGCTCCAGGGATCTCCCATGCTGGTGGGAAAACTCAGTGGTCAATATTTAGGGGCGCTGTGCTGCGTGGGGGCTGGGTAAGGGGGCTTAGAAAGGGGCATGGTGCTCAGGATGGGGAGATGTGCTGTAGGTGGTGGGGGCTCCCTAGGGGATGCTGTGGTGTGGGGGGCAGGTGTTGGGGGCTCAAGGGGCACTAGGGGGCGCTGTGTGGGGGAGCATCATTCACTTTTCCTACTCCTCAGGTAGCAGCCCAGGGCCCCGGCTCCCAGCACAGCGAGGAAGGCGCCAGCCACGATTGCCAGGAGACCCGCCGGGGCTGTGCCCTTGGAATCTGGAAATGCCCTGAGACAGACTGAGCCACGGGCCCCACAAAGCCCCTGTGCCCCTCCCCTCCCATGGGTCCTGCCCTCTGTCCCGATAGGCCTGGCCTAGCATCCTTCCTTCCCCTGGTCTGGCTGCCCCCCTGCCACCCATCTGTCTGCCCTGCAGCTGGACACTTAAGAGCTGCACAGAATAAGCCATGGGTAGTACCTCAGAAAACCAAGGCAACGACGGGGCTGCAATAAAAAACTTTGTGAAGGTGAAACTTGTGTGGATGGATCATGCCTCAAAAAGCACCACAAATTCCATAGTGGAGAATGATTGAGGTGCAGCTTGCATGGGGACAGAGAATAGAAACTGGGGGAGATTTTGTGGGGGCTGGGAGCTACAGTGATTGGAGGTTGGGAAGGAGCACAGGATGGAGAGGTGCTAAGGAAACAGTCCCTGGTTTTTGCACTGCAGGGTTGGCCACCTGCTAATTCAGCAGCTCTCCATGTGGCTCGTAAAGGCAGAGCGTGGGCCAGGTGTTTTGTCCTCAGGCCACAGGCCTAATGCCCTGGCTCTGTGCTGACAGTGCAGGGTGACCAGACATCCTGATTTAACAGGGACCCCTCTGATACTCGGGGCTTTTTCTTATATAGGCACCTATCGACCCCCCATCCTGTCCCAATTTTTCACACTTGTCATGTGACACCCTATTAGTTGGGGGTGGAGGGTGCGGGTGGGGGGCACAGGGATAGGGAGAGGGGCTGGGGCTGGGGCTGGGGCTGGGGCTGTGGATGCGGGTGGCAAATCAGAACAGGCAGTTGACAAGCCTTGGACCGGCTTTTTGTGAAAATCTGTATTTCTGTAGTTGGGGGAGGGAGGCGGCATCATGTCTTGCTGGCTTTGCCACGTCTTACACGTTAAGTTCTCTCTGATCCACCTCAGGCACTGAATAACCACGATAGCGACAGTACGAGATTGTTTTACATCGTTGCAGGTTACGTCGCTAAAATTGACATTTCCCCCCCTCTCGTTAGTAGAATACCACCTATATTGAGGCCTGCGACTGCACTGACTGTGAATTTAATTTCAACTCAACAGCACCAAGGGCTGTTGCAACACCCGACTCTTTGTGAGCGTGTGCGATGGTTATGGTTGTTGTTTTCTGCAGGTAGGGCAGCGCGGTGCGATGGTCGCAGGTTAGATCCCACGCTTGGCCAAGTGGACACAGTGGCCAATTCTGTTCATCAATGTTGGCAGTAAAACAGATGGGCAGGATCTGTCACAGACAAAATCCCTGTGATTTTTTACCATCTCTGGGTGTTGTGAGTGGTTCATGAAAGGAAAAGTGGCTCCAAAAAGGCGCTGTCCTTGGGTGTCTCAGTCGAGTTGGAGCAGGGAGGTCAGGTGCCCTCTGGGGATGGCCATGGCAGGACCACAACCGAAGCCCGTGCCCAGCGTGTGGCGGCCACACCTCCGGCAGGACGTTGGAAGATTGGAAAGAGCTACAGGAACAAGCCGGGAACTGGAGACCCCGCCGGGCGGGGGGACCTCCCTGGAGATCCGCCGCCTGAGGGCGTTGGAGGTGAAGAGGGGACCCGGCCCCCGTGTGCAGGAGCCTCCATGGGGAGGGGTTTTCTGAGCACAGGGGGCTTGCTGGGTGATGGCAAGCCCTGCTCGGCGGAGGATGGAGAGGGGCTCCAGCCAGCTCTGCTCAGGGGGAGAATACGGTCACCCCACCACGGCTTCCAGTCTGGCCAGGGGCAGAGCCTCAGCAGGAAGAGGAGAAGCAGGGATCTCGCCAGGGCCCACAAAACGACCTCTGGCCCGTGCGTTAATCAGCCCCAGCCCAGAGCCCTGACTAGCACGAGCTGGATAATCAGTGGCGTACCGTGTGTCTCCGGCACCTGGGGTCCAAGTTTGCATTCGTTTCCCCCCCAGGCCTCCCGCGCCTTCCCTCGCATAGGGCAGGAGTGGTCCCCGGCTCCCACCACACAGCGCTGCCTCCAGCTGACCCGGGTCATTGGGGGGGTCTGTGCCTGTGGCCCCCCTCCCCGCACTTACCCACCACACATCACCCACTTCTCCTGCTGCAGCCTCCCAGCCTCACTCCCCAGCCAGAGAGTTGTTGGGGCAGAGCTCCTCCTGATCGGCCACAGCTTCCTGCCCTCCGTCTGACCCTGGGATCCATCCAGCCGCCCAAGAGGGCCTCCTGCATTCCTCTGACCCCTGTGCATAGTGAAGGACTGGCCCAGTGGCCCCACACAGGCTGGCAACGGGGGCCTGACCCCCCCACTGCAGTACTCCACTGCGGAGAATCCCCTCTGGGGTTCCAGCCTCAGCCCAGCTTTTAATCTCTCCACGCTAGGGCCATCTAAACGTTTCCAATGAAAACCTTGTCCCAAAGGGAAACAACCCACCCTTGTCTCCCCAGACACCACAACACCCAGGCCCTTCCCGGATCTAGCCTGCTTTACTTCTTTTGTCTCCTTTTTACCCTTCTATAGACCCCCAACCAGGAAAAAAACCGAGGAAATTCAACCCCAACAACTTGGTGAATGCTGAAAAATCAATTCTTTATTCAGGCTTGACAAATTATTCTCATTTTGGCAGCAGATTCAAAGCCTCCCAACGATCCCAAAGCAGAATTCAGGCTGCAGTTATGAGAGACAACATAGAGAACAGGTCATGAAATCATCTGCCTTGGTAATGAGATTGAAAGAGAAGCTGGGGCATGGGAAACAGATGAGTGTTGTTTGCAAGCTCAGAGGTGGGCAGTGGGAAGTGGTAAGTACAGGTTTGAAGGGACTGATTTCATCCCATCGATTTGCACGAAGCCAACTCAAGACAACACAAGAATCTCCCACTCCTACACACACCCATAAAATTCCCACTGGGCACCGCCCTGCACCTTCAGCCGCCTCAATACCGTCAAAAAGAGGCCCCGTGTCCACTCCATTTAGAGGAACTATATGCGATAGTCTTTGTTTTTTTCAAACTGATTGTTGGCCCCTAGAAGTGATAGGAATTGTCTGGCCCAAGAAGAGAAATGAATTATTGAAAAGCAGAAGCACCCGACGTGCGTGTGACTTCCAAACTTTAAAAGCAGTTGCTTGAAAAAGAGGGGGACCCAGTTCATAGGCCGGGTTAATCCAGTAATTCTGTGTTTGAATGACTAACAGACAGAGCCTCCTATAAGCAAAGAAGGAAAGAAAATGTCGATGCACGAGTGCCATCTACTGGGTAGTGATGGAAGCAGCAGAGAAAGTAACAGGTGGGAAATCTCAGCGCTGGTGGCAAGAGACCAATAGAAAATGAGAGGATTGTTGTTCTCTAGCGATTCCCAAAACAGGGTGTGTAAACTGTGGCCAGCGTGGTGGACCTTACCGTTAACTGAACCCATCAACAAAGCTGAAGGACCTAGAAGTGTGACCAGACACGGGGACAAGCCGTAGGTCCTGCTCTCTGCTATCCCAGGGTTACGTGAGACAGAGAGGTGGGAGCACATTTTGGAGGACTGCTGCTTGCTGTAGCCCACCTTGCAGGTGACCTTCTTGGCCCAGGAGACAGGAGAATCAGAGTCGTCATGCAGGGTCTTGATGCACTCCCAGCTGCTGGTGGAGGTGCCCTTGGTGAAGGTCAGCCCGCGGGGAAGAAGTTCCACACGTCGGGGTGGATGGAGAAGATGTTGCGGTGGCTGGACCTGGTGTCCTGATACAGGTAGCACTGAGGCCCCCATTTGTCGTCCGCCTTGATTAGGGTCAGGAACCCATTGTAGCTGAAGTAGCAGAGCCCCTGGCAGAATTAAGGCAACAGGGGAGCCTCCACCCCCTTTTCGTCTGTGCTGATGTCTGAGGCCTGATTAATGCACCGGTTAATCACAAACAGCTGGTCTAAGGCTTGCCAACTACCTGTACCATTAGCCCCACCCACCCACAGCCCCAGCCACAACTAATAGGGTGACTGATAGCAAGTGTGAAAAATCAGGATGGGATGGGGGGCGATAGACGCCTATATCAGAAAAATCCCTGAGAATCACGACACTCCATACTAAATCAGGACATCTGGTCACCCTGCATTGTCAGCACAGAGCCAGGACATTAGGTCTGTGGCTTGAAGGCTAACACCTGGCCTGTGCTCTGCCTTTACGAACCACATGGAGAGCTGCTGAATTAGCAGGTGGCCAACCCTGCAGTGCAAAAACCAGGGACTGTTTCCTTAGCACCCCCACCCTGCAACGGTGAGCAGGACCTGGTGCGGACAGTGGCCTCAACTGCCTCGCTCCTCCCCAGCTGCAGAGGCATCAGCATCCGACCAGCAGTTCCTCTCCTCTGCTGTGGCCATGGGCAGAGACTCGGCGAGCAGGAAGGCTGCACCCTGGGAGAGCTGACCCCCCGGCCAGACAGAGCCTCTTCCCCATGCCTTGTCCCCCCGGCTGGACCCCCCGGCTGGACAGAGCCTGCGCAGGGAAAGAAGACGGGGCCAGGCTGGAGTCACTCATGGGTGCATCTTTCTATTCTCCTCCCGACCCCGGTGCATGAGCGACACCCCGGCTCGTTTCCCGGCGCAGCACCGAAGAGCCAGAAAGTGGAAAGATGCACCCGTGAGAACCGGCCCCTGCTGTTGGAATACAGGTGTGAGCATGGTCTGAGTGTCTGAGTGGCCCTTTCCCTGCGCAGCGACTGAAAGGGGGGGGCACTTTATTTGCTTGGGCTTTGTACAATGAAATACTCCGGCTATTGCACAAGCGCACCAGGTGCTGAGCATGCTGGGAAATGGTCGGTGTGTCTGGCGTTGTGTTCCAAGTCGCTTTTGTGTAGCCGGCAGGGGAAATGAATTGTTGGTCTTCGATGGTATGAACGAACAGTAGCAGATCTGGGTTTAGCCTGGTCTGGTGAAAAATTCGCTCGCACCTAAACCGAGCCCAGTGAGGTGGGCGGACGGATGCTCCAGCACTATACGGGCCGAGACTGCACCAGCCCTGGCAAAGGGCTACCCCCAGGCATGGATTGACGATCTCCTCCCACTGTTAGAAGGTAGAATTAATTATTCCTCTTGGAGTCTTGGTTTCGTTTAAAGCAGGGACGTGGCTCCTGTGTCAGCACAAGGTTTTCCCATGAGCTGCAACCTGAAATTCACTCACAGCAGAATCACTGGAGGGCCTGGGAAGCCTGCACCGAGAGAGGTGCCAAAGGATAAATGGACACAAATCAGAAATAAAAAATGGTAACATCCATAAACCAGTCGGAGAACACTTCAATCTCCCAGGACACTCTGTAGCTGACTTGGAAGTTGCCACACGTCTACAACAAAACTTCAAAAACAGACTTCAGTGAGAAACTGAAGAGCTGGAACTGATCTGCAAACCTGACACAATCAAGCTGGGTCTGAACAGGGACTTGGAATGGTTCTCTCATTACAAGAAGTAATTGTCACTGTTCACACATTCTCACCTTCTAATCAACGGTTGTGAATAGGCCTCATCTGCCCTACCTGAATGGACTTTGCTAACACCTACCCTCCCCATTGTTGTTCCTTACCCTTGGATGTATATCTATACCTCCTGTCTGTAGTTTCCATTCCATGCATCTGACGAAGTGGGTTGCAGCCCATGAAAGCTTATGCCTGCAGAAATTACATTTGTTAGTCTTTAAAGTGCTACAGGCCGATCCTTGTTTTTGCTGTATACAGACTAACACGGCTACCCCTCTGCAACAAACCAGCAGAAAGAAGCCAGCAGATGGCAGGCGCTGGCCGATAATAGGAGCGGTGGGCGCCTGCAGACGGCGGGAACCGGCAGTGGGGACCCGGGGGTGGCAGGAGACAGCAGTGCCAGGCACTGGTCAAGCCTGCGTCCGGCAGGAGCCCACAGAAGGGGACAGGCTGAGCCCCCAATGGAGAGGTGGACACTGAAACGAGGACAGGGGAAACAAAGAAGGGAGAGGTGAAGAGCACGGCCCAGCGTGACTCATTGAGTTCCTGGATTCTGTGCTGTGTTCCTTCCTTCCTGGTATTAAGAGGTTTACTTTCTACACTCAGACTCTGCACTTGCTGGAGGGGAAGTGTGGGATTTCCCAGGGGCCTGAGCAGGGGCTCGAGGCAGTTTGGGGTGGGATAGAACCGGGCCCTTGCTACTGCCAGCTCTGCCTGGCAGAAGGGTGACACGGGATAAACGAGAGCCCGCACTGACTGAGTACGGGAGAGACGGCTGGAAGGCAGCAGGAGTTACTGAATCTTTTGTTGCATTGCTGGGGAGCGAGGCTCTTTGCGACACAGCGAGCTGGGCAGGGAAAGGACGGCTGATTTGTCTGCATTGGATTGTGCTCCGCTTGTCGATTTGTGTTTCCCCTCTCGTGTTTCCTGTCAGAGGAGCAGACAGCTCAGTGCAGGTGGCGGGGCCGTGCCCCCTCCAGCTCTGTGTGGCCTGGCCCCAGACCCTGCCCCATAGAGCGGCCGTCCTGTCCCCTCCAGGGCGATGGCTCCTTGGATCAAACCTGTCTCGGTCTCCTTCTGGCTCCTGCCTCTCTGCTCCCTCGCCATGGCTGGTAAGTGACGCCTGGTCTCCCAGGATGCCTGGGTCCCATTCCCCACCCCAGCACCTTCCCCCAGGGCTGGGCGCTGTGGGGACCCCTCGGGTTGCTGTCCCGGATGCCTGGGTCCCATTCCTCATTCCATCTCTCTCCTTCCTGCAGGAGTTCACCGTCTCTCCTATCACCAGCTCGTCTCCCCGCAGGTGGATCCCGGCCTGCCCAAGCATTTGAATGTGGTGAGCTTGAACGACCTGGTGCTCTCAGCCTACAACAGCAGCACCAGGAAGATGACTCCCCGCAATGGCTACACCCCAGCCGACCAGGACAGCCACCAGTTCTGGAGAGCACGCAGCACCTGCTCCTTGGCCTGGGTCTCCTGGGTGGAGACCGAGTACCAGGGGCTGGTGCGGCAGATGAACGCCAGCTCCCCAAAGGCGGGTGAGTCCCTGTCCCCCAGCTCCGGGGATGGACGGGGCGGGCAGCATAAAGCAGGGGGAGGAAGCTGGGGCTGGGCAGGGGACACCGGAGGGCAGTGATTTCCCTCATACCTAGACATTAGAGTGGGGGATGGTGGCTGATGCAGCCCCTCTGCCCCCAGAGCCGTACTACCTGCAGATCCTGAAGAGCTGTGAGCTGGACGATGGCACCAACACCATCCAGGCCACCACCCACTATTCCCTCAATGGGGAGGACTTGCTGCAGCACCGGGCCGACCAGAACCACTGGTTCTCCATGCACCCAGCCGCCTGGCGCGTGGCCGAGCGCTGGAACCGCCAAGGGGAGGCTTTCTCTCCAATGGCAGTCATCACACCCCAGCATTGCAGGTTCTTGATCGAGAAGGCCATGCCGTTTACCTCCCAGAAGACAGGTGACAGCTCGGCCGGTGCCCCTCACTCCCGACCCGCAGCCCCTGCTCTGCCAGTCCCTGTGACTCACGACCCTTTCTCGCCCTCCCCACAGCCCAGCCCGCAGCGCGCGTGGCCCTCGTCCCAGGGACCCAAGACCGGCCGTCCCGCCTCGTCTGCCACGTGACGGGCTTCTACCCCCGCGACATCGAGGTGACCTGGGAGCGGGCGGGCCAGGGGGTCCAGGGGGAGCAGGTGACCAGCGGGATCCGGCCCAACGGGGACCCCACCTTCCAGGTCCGGGTGTCCATCGAGCTGGGGCAGGAGGGGGTCGGCCCCACGGAGCACGTGTGTGTGGTGAGACACAGCAGCCTGGGGGACGCCCCCCTGAGAGTGACCTGGGGTGAGTACTGGGGGGGGCAGGGTGGGGGGAGCAGTGGGGTGACCACTACTGAGGGGGGAAATGGGGGAGATGGATACAATGGGTCGGGGGAGGAGGGAGGTGGGAAATGCAGAGGGGGAGTTTGGGGGGCACCAGGAGCTGGGTAGACAGAGAGAGGCACTGGGGAGAGGGGGAGAGAGAGTTTGAGGGGCTCAGAGGAGGGGAGAGAGAAAAGGGGGTGTCCAGCTGCAGGGCAGACAGACTGGTGGCAGGGGGCAGCCAAACCAGGGGAAGGAAGGATGCTAGCCCAGGCCTATCGGGGCAGAGGGCAGGACCCATGGGAGGGGCACAGGGGCATTGGGGGGCCCGTGGCTCAGTCTGTCTCGGGGCATTTCCAGATGCCAAGGCCACAGCCCCGGCGGGTTTCCTGGTGATCGTTACTGGCGTCTTCCTTGCTGTGGTGGGAGCCGGGGCCCTGGGCTGCTACCTGAGGAGGAAGAAAAGTGAGTGATGCCCCCACAAAGCCCCCTAGCACCTATCCTGCCCCCCGCACAGCGCCCCCCACACAGCGCCCCCTAGCACACCTCTTGGTTCCCCACACCTGCTCCTGCACCACAGCACCCCCTACTCAGCCTGCACCACCCACAGCACATCTTCCTAGCCTGAGCACTGTGCCCCTTTGTTAGCCCCCTACCCTGCCCCCTGCAGCACAGCGCCCCCTAGAGTCCCACACTGAGCATTACTACCGTCACGTGAGATCCCAGGGGCTCCGTGCTGAGCTGTGACTGGATATAGGGTCGCAGCTGGGGTCCCCATTGTCGCCTCCACACACCCTGGCTGCAGGGGGGGCATGAGTGAGCCCCAGGCAGCTGGTCTCCAGTTGAGTCAATTTCTGCTTTGGCTTCCCCTGCAGGGGGCCAGAAGGGGCCGTATCGCCCAGCGCAGACACAGCCAGAGGCCCTCGGCTCTGCTTCAGACACGTCTTAGTCAGCAGGAGGCTCCGCGTCCATGGCAGCTTTTTGCTCAGATGCTGCCGAGTGACCAGACACAGAGCCAGCTGTTCTACGACTAGCAACCTGGACTGGAGCCACATGGACCATCTCTGGCAAAGGGAAGGTGCTGAGGGGTGGCAGATAAGTTCCAAATCTCTGATGTCGCAGAGTGGGATGTACCTCTCCATCCTGTGCGCCTTTCCACCCTCAAATTACCCTATGCCCTGTAGCTCCCAGCCCCCACAAAGCCTCCCCCACTTTCCATTCTCTGTCCCCATGCAGGCGGCACCTCAATCATTCTCCTCTGGGGAATTTGTGGTGCTTTTTTGAGGCATGATCCATCCACACAAGTTTCACCTTCACAAAGTTTTTTATCGGAGCCACGTCATTGCCTTGGTTTTCTCAGGTGCTACCCCTGGCTTCCTCTGTGCAGCTCTTGAATCTGCGGAAGGGGGTGGAGTCTGTCCATTGTTTTTGCTTTTCCCCTTTCATGGCAGGAAATTAACTTTGTCTTGTACATTTGTAAAACATTTGCAACATTGTATGTATATAAAATGGTAAAAAAAACCTTTTATAAACATGTGTTGCTTGTATATTTAAAATGTATATGTTACATCAAATGTATATAGGCTGGTTATGTACATTGTGTGTATATAAAATGTTGCTTTGCTGCTTCTTATAATATGATACTTTCGATGCTCATTCTGGCCTTGCTAATGTAACGGATCGAGTAATGTCTGGCCGTGTTCCCACAGCGTCTCTCTCTCTGTTTGCTTTCAGACCAACACACTGGTCCTAAACCTCTCGACTCCCCTGCTGATTCCACCAAACTGCCTTCGGTTTCTTTGCTGTCCCAGCTAGGCAGGGACCTGAATTTGAAAAGTTTCCTGTTTTGTCCATAAAGTTTGCTAATTTCTAACCGTTTTGGACCAAACCCTAGTGACAGCAGAGGGGTGAAATTTTACACTTGGCAGAATAATAAACTAAATATTATTACACAGTTGTATACAAAAGGGAAATGCTCTAGATTGCAAAATAATGCACCAAGTGGCTCAGGGTTACATCTATTGAAAATACTGTTTAATAATAGTTTCTTAATATACCAAGTGTTAAATTTCCCCAGTCCTGCAGTCACTGGGTTCCCCGTGTTACCTGTCAGCTCTGTGTTCCTGGGGAGCCCTGGCGCAGTACCCAGTCTGTGTCTGACTCACGAAGAACTCCCCTGGCCTCTGCCTGAACCAGAACTTGCTTAAAACACACTTAGTAGGCTGGGTTTGAAATGACTAAACCATGAAGATGTTCAGCTAAGCAAAGAATGAAAGAAAAGTTCGATGCACCTATGCCATCTGCTGGGTAGTGATTGTAGCCGCAGAGAAAGTAACAGGCCAGGAGTCTGAGAGCTGGTGGCAAGTGTGCGATAGAAAATTGGAGGACTGCCCTCCTCCAGCGAACCGTAAAACAGAGGATATGAATTGGGGTGAACATGGTGGACCTCAGAGAACTGAACCCATCAATGGAGCTGGAGAAAAGTGTTAGTTTTACACTGGAAAATCAAATCCCATCTTCTGCCCAGCTGTAATAGTAATAGGAAGAACAAGGAGAGTCCTGTAGTACTTTAAAGACTAACACATTAAATTTCTGCAGGTATAAGCTTTTGTGGCCTGTAGCAGGATACAGCCCATGAAAGCTTATACCTGCAGAAATTAAATGTGTTAGTCTTTAAAGTGCTGCAGGACTCTCCTTGTTTTTGCTGTATACAGACTGACAGGGCTACCCCTCTGACATAATAGGAAGAAAAGCAGAGTTAATGGACTCATCTACGTTGCCAAAGAGTTTTTGTTAAAGCTGGGAACAGGAGGGAAAAACAGCTGGGATGAGATGGGAGAAATTTGGGGCAGCTCGGGAAAAGATCTGAAGTTGAAACGATCAGAGAAGCTCAGACGCCCAGCTCCAGAACATCATCGCGGTGCTGGCGTTCTCTGTCCACACAGACATTCAGCAGACCAGAGGCAGGGGTGAGGCCGGGCAGGTTGTTTTCTTTGGTGAATTGGTGCAGAACAAGACGGGCTTGAGGCCGAGGCTGAATCTGAACTACCCGATGTAGAGCGTGGCCTGGCCTCCATAGTCAAATGGATTGACACCTCTTCCTCCCAGGCTTCATCCAGTCCTTCTGCACCATGAGGATGCTTTTCAGGGAAAGCCCTGAAGCGTGACATTGGACTAGAGACCCAAATATCAACCCTGCATTGCATTAAAGAAAACAATGTCTTTGTCCATCGGGCACAGGCACAGTGTAAGGAAGATTTAGAAAAGGCCGGGCAGGCGAATCTGAAGAACGGGGAAGAAAATTGGCAGCATGTGACCTCCCGAAGAAAGAGAACCCATGTGCCCACCATGCAGATAGAAGTAAGGAATCGTTTTCATCCTCTCTGCACAAGTACTATGGCGGAGAACGATCTGGAGGACCCTTCGGAGGGAATGGGTCAGAAGGAGACCTGTTTGATCAGAAGGCAAGGGATGCATTCTTCTAGGGACGGGGGTTCCGTGACCACCATTACCAAGAGGAAGAGAAGGGTGATGGTGGTTGGGGACTCCCTCCTAAGGGTGATGGAGTCATCCATCTGCCGTCCGGACCGGGAAACTAGAGAAGTGTGCTGCTTGCCTGGAGCTAGGATTACGGATGTGACGGAGAGACTGCCAAAACTTATCAAGTCCTCAGACCGCTACCCCTTCCTACTTCTCCACGTGGGCACCAATGACACTGCCAAGAATGATCTTGAGCAGATCACTACAGACTATGTGGCTCTGGGAAAAGAGATAAAGGAGTTTGAAGCGCAAGTGGTGTTCTCATCCATCCTCCCTGTTCAGGGAAAAGGCCCAGGTAGGGACCGTCACATTGCGGAAGTAAATGCGTGGTTATGCAGATGGTGTCGAAGAGAGGGCTTTGGATTCTTCTATCATGGAATGTTGTTCCAGGAAGAAGGATTACTAGGAAGAGACGGGATTCATCTAACGAAGACAGGGAAGAGTATCTTCGCAGACAGGCTGGCTAACCTAGTGAGGAGGGCTTTAAACTAGGTTCGACGGGGGTCGGGGACCTAAGCCTGAAGGTAAGTGGGGAAGAGGGACACCATGAGGAAGCAGAAGGAGGAGGGTGCAGCAGGGGAGGCCTCCCGATTCATACTGTGAAAGTAGGCCACTCGGCTACTTATCTCAAGTGCCTGTACACAAATGCAAGAAGCCTGGGAAACAAGCAGGAGGAACTGGAAGTCCTGGCACAGTCAAGAAACTACGACATGATTGGAATAACCGAGACTTGGTGGAATAACTCTCACGATTGGAGCACTGTCATGGATGGGTATAAACTGTTCAGGAAGGACAGGCAGGGGCAAAAGGGGGGAGGAGTTGCACTGTATGTAAGAGAGCACTATGACTGCTCTGAGCTCCAGTATGAAACTGGAGATAAGTCAGTTAAGTGTCTCTGGGTTAAGCTTAGAAGCAAGAACAATAAGCGTGATGTCGTGGTGGGTGTCTGTTACAGACCACCAGACCAGGAGGATGAGGTAGATGAGGCTTTCTTTACTCAACTAGGGAAAGTTTCCAGTTCACAGGACCTGATTCTCATGGGAGACTTCAATCACCTTGACATCTGCTGGAGGAGCAATACAGCTGAGCACAAACAATCCAGGAAGTTTTTGGAGAGTGTCGCAGACAATTTCCTGGTGCAAGTGCTGGAGCAACCAACTAGGGGCCGTGCTTCTCTTGACCTGCTGCTCACAAACAGGGAAGATTTGGTAGGGGAAGTAGAAGTGGGTGGCAACCTAGGCAGCAGTGACCATGAGATGGTCGAGTTCAGGATCCTGACAAAAGGAAGAAAGGAGAACAGCAGGATACGGACCGTGGACTTCAGAAAAGCGGACTTTGACTCCCTCAGGGAACTGATGGGCAGGATTCCCTGGGAGGCTAATATGAGGGGGAAAGGAACCCAAGAGAGCTGGCTGTATTTTAAAGAGACCTTATTGAGGGCACAGGAGCAAACCATCCCGATGTGCAGAAAGAATAGCAAATATGGTAGGCGTCCAGCTTGGCTTAACAAAGATGTCCTTGGTGAACTTAAGCACAAAAAAGAAGCTTACAAGAAGTGGAAGCTTGGTCAGATGACTAGGGAGGATTATAAAAACATTGCTCGAACATGCAGGAATGAAATCAGGAAGGCCAAAGTGCAATTGGAGTTGCAGCTAGCAAGGGACGTGAAGGGGAACAAGAAGGGTTTCTACAGGCATGTTGCCAACAAGAGGAAGATTAGGGAAAGTGTGGGCCCCTTAGAGAATGAGGGAGGCAACCTAGTGACAGAGGATGTGGAGAAAGCTGAGGTACTCAATGCCTTTTTTGCCTCTGTCTTCACAGACAAGATCAGCTCCCAGACTACTGTACTGGGTGGCACAGAATGGGAAGGAGGCGAACATCCCGCAGTGCTGAAGAAACAGGTCCAAAACTATTTAGAAGGATTAGACATACACAAGTCCATGGGGCCGGATGCAATACACCTGAAGGTGCTGAGGGAGTTGGCTGAGGTGATTTCAGAGCCATTGGCTATTATCTTTGAAAGCTCGTAGCAACATGGGGAGGTCCCTGACGACTGGAAAAAAGCAAATATAGTGCCCATCTTCAAAAAAGGGAGGAAGGAGGATCCAGGGAACTACAGACCGGTCAGCCTCACTTCAATCCCTGGAAAAATCATGGAGCAGGTCATTAAGGAATCCATTTTAAGGCACTTGGAAGAGAGGAGGGTGATCAGGAACAGTCAACACGGATTCACCAAGGGAAAGTCATGCCTGACCAACCTGTTTGCTTTCTATGATGAGGTGACTGGCTCTGTGGATATAGGGAAGGCGGTGGATGTGATATACTTTGACTTTAGCAAAGCTTTCTCACAGTATTCTTATCAGCAAGTTAAAGAAGTATGGGATGGATGAATGGACTATAAAATGGATAGAAAACTGGCTAGAGCATAGGGCTCAACGAGTAGTGATCAATGGCTCCATGTCTAGCTGGCAACCAGTCACAAGCGGAGTTCCCCAGGGGTCGGTCCTGGGGCCGGTTTTGTTCAACATCTTCATTAATGATCTGGAGGATGGGGTAGATTGCACCCTCAGCAAGTTGCGGATGACACTAAGCTGGGGGTAGTGGTAGATACCCTGCAAGGTAGGGATAGGATACAGAAGGACCTAAACAAACTGGAGGATTGGGCCAAAAGAAATCTGATGAGGTTCAACAGGGACAAGTGCAGAGTCCTGCACTTAGGACAGAAGAATCCCATGCACAGCTATAGACTGGGGACCAACGGGCTGCAGAAAAGGACCTAAGGGTTACAGTGGCCAAGAAGCTGGATATGAGTCAGCAGGGTGCCCTTGTTGCCAAGAAGGCTAATAGCATATTGGGCTCCATTAGGAGGGGCATTGCCAGCAGGACGTGGGAAGTGATTATTCCCCTCTATTCGGCATTGGTGAGGCCGCATTTAGAATATTGTGTCCAGTTTTGGGCCCCCCACTACAAAAAGGATTTAGACAAGTTGGAGAGAGTACAGCGGAGGGCAACCAAAATGATTAGGGGGCTGGAGCACAGGACTTATGAGGAGAGGCTGAGGGAACTGGGCTTGTTTAGTCTGCAAAAGGAAAGAATGAGGGGGGATTTGATAGCGGCCTTTAACTACCTGAAAGGGGGTTCCAGGGAGGATGGGGCTAGGCTGTTCTCTGTGGTGGCAGATGACAGAACTAGGAGCAACGGTCTCAAGTTGCAGGAAGGGAGGTCTAGGTTGGACATTAGGAAAAAGTTTTTCCCTAGGAGGTTGGTGAAGCACTGGAATGGGTTACCTAGAGAGGTGGTGGAATCTCCATCTTTAGAGGCTTCTTAGCTGAGGCTTGACAAAACCCTGGCTGGGATGATATAGCTGAAGTTAGTCCTGCTTTGAGCAGGGGGTTGGACTAGATGACCTCCTGAGGCCCCTTCCAACTCTAATATTCTATGATTCTATGATTAGAATAATTGTCTTCACACAGGGCTGCGAGGGTTCTGAGCATGTTGCGCTGCAGTGGTTTAGCTCCTTAAATCCTGTCCCTCCAGTTCATCTAGACAGGAAAGGAACCATGCCCCATTCCTGCCTCCCTGATATGCCAATCACCCCGCCCCGGGGCCGGATCAGAGCCAGATCCCCTAAAAGGGGAAAGGCCCCGTGACACATTCACCGACCCGCTCACACAATGGAGAATCTTCAGCACCAGTTGTTTACGTTCTGCTCCCGCCGTGGGAAATCCACGAATGGCTACAGACGGGGGACAGGAGGATACATGGGTGGCCACAATATAGAGCATGCAGATAAGAGCCTGGCAGCGGCCCCATCTTCTGCCACGTGGTCCCAGCAAAGAGCCGATCATGGGGGTGGACAGACCTGGGGACCTGTTAACAGAGACCAAAGAGCTCGATTGGCCCGTGTCGGAGTGTGAGTCCAGGGCTCTGCAGGTCGGCATTCAAGGGCCCTAACAGAGCGGTGGTGTTGCCTGATTTTCGCTGCTTAACCTTTTTGTGTCTAGACTGGGGTTATCAGCTGGCCAGAAGATCAGTCATTTCTTTGTCCCAGAATCAGGCTACACGGAGTTTTGCAAGGACCCTTGGGGTCTGGCACAAAGACAGCCCCTCCCCCCCCCCCAAGAACCGAAATAAAGCCTCCTAGATTTTTATGGAGCTCAGATAGAACGATAATCAAATGGATCCGATTTCCAAAAGGCAATAATGTTATTCTAGTGAAACATGTGGTAGGGTGTCCTATAAAGGTTTTGGAGGAATACATTCACACCCTTCCTTGATAACCTGGTGATAAGAGACAAAGGACCAGCCCCATCCCTGTGTGCTGATGTCCCGGTTCCTCAGTTCTCCAGTTGGAGGTGGAGATCTGCAGAACGGCTCAGGAGCTCAGAGCTGTAGAAAGACTATAACAATAGGACCAAGATAATACTGAATATAAGACTCAAGACACTTTTTTCTTAACATGATGGGGCTGCCCCTCTTATACTGACCTCTACGGGTGCCCTTACCCATAACCATAATACCTATTTCTAACCCTAAACCCTTACAGTAACCTCATCTTGAAACACTAACCATAACCCATATCCTTGAACTTGACTCTAACCATAACCCTAAGCCCTCACCATAACCACTTACCTTAACCACTAAACCTAACCATAACCCCTAGCCCTAACCCTAAACCCCATCCCTAATCCTAAACCGTAACCATAACCCAGAAACATAACACTAACCCCTAACCCTAATACCTAACCATAACACCTATGACTAACCCTAATCCTGACCCATAACACGAACCCCTAACCATAACTGATAACCCTAAATGTAACCCCTAATACTAAAACCTAACCCTAAATCTAACACCTAAGAACTAACCCTAAGCACTAATCCCTAATTGTTAACCATAACCCAACCCCTAACGATAACTGTAACCTTAACCCCTACCCCATAAACCTAACCACTGACCCTAATACCTAACCTAACACCAATGCCAAACCCTGACCCTAACTGCTAACCCTAACCATAACCAATAACCGTAACTGTAACTCCTAACCATAACCAATAACCCTAACTGTAACCCCTATCCCCTAAAGCTAATCCTAACCTCTACCCTCTATAACTAACCCTTAACCATAACCACTAACTCTAACCCCTAACCTCTAAATCTAACCATAAACCCTAACCCCTTACACTAACCATTACTCTAACACCTAACCAAAGCCCCTAAATGTAACCCCTAACACTAACCGTAACCCCTAACCTTAGCTATAACCATAACCCTAACCCCTAACCATAACCAGTAACTCTAACCCCTTACCCTAACACTAACCCTGAATCCTAACTCTAACCCTAACCTATGTTTTCGAGCAAACCCAGTCTGTAATGTTTCTCGCTGGCCCTGGAACATGAATACAGAACGCAGGCCCCCGACCCCCCACTCTTTCTTGGACATCTGTAACCCTGCCCTTGGTATTTGTTTTTCAAGGTGACTCTGGGGGGCCCTGGTCTGTGACGGGAAAGCCCAGAGCATCGTCTCCTATGGCAAAACTGATGGGTCAGCGCCCAACGTTTTCACCAGGGGTATCCAAATACGTCTCTGTGCAAGTTGAAACCTTAGAGGGGAGCCTCCATCTCCTCTAGCGTGACTGGAGAGAGAGACAGGCATTGTAGAACGATGGATGGATGGATGGACATTGCAGAAGGATGAATGGATGGATGGAAGGATGGATGGACATGGCGGATCAGAAGACAGACACTGCAATATTGTAGAAGGAAAGATGGACAGAGAGCTACCGATGTTCCAGAGAAATGAACAAACAACCAATCAAGCCGAGATCTCCCTCCAGTCAGAACCAACCTTGTTCCACCACCCGTCTTCCCCACCATGTTTGCTGGGTCATTCCAAGCCCTGCCTTGTCTGACCCCAAATAAAATCACACAATTAACGCGTCACCTTCCCAGGCCCTCAATGACCTTGTGGAGCCACAAAACCTGGAGCAGCCGCTGCAGCAACTGGGCTGAACCACATGGGAGAGGATGGGCAAATGATGACCCAGAGTTGTTTTGTGTAGGCTGGACAATAGGAACTGGTCATTCCTGGCTATCAGCGGTGTTCCTTTGAGGGAGCTCTCAGTGCAATCAGGCAGATTCAGTGTTTTGGATACCCATAAAGGATTCATTACTAGTATCGGTTTGATAAATTCTGAGCTGGGGGTGTGCATTAACATCGGGAGCAGAGATTCCCCCATCATGCCGTGCTTCCCTCCTTGGCTGGTCCCAGAGTTCAGTGCAGTCCCTGCCTTGGAACCTCTGTTCTCCCCTCTGAATGCTAATGGAGATGCCTCCATGTCCCATCTTCGATGCAAATGAGAGTAGGGGAGTTGCCTTAATCCTGTCACCCTTGTCTGAAGGGATTTAGGTGCGTCTCCCACTCCCTTTTCATTGCTTTTTCTAAGTCTTTCTACTGATCTGTTCTGGTTCAGGCAGAGGAGGGGGGAGTTCTTCGTGAGTCAGACAGGCTGGGTACTGCGCCATGGCTCCCCAGGAACACAGAGCTGACGGGTAACACGGGGAACCCAGTGACTGCAAGACTGGTGAAATTTAACACTTGGCATATTAAGAAATTAAATATTATTAAACAGTATTTTCAGTAGGTGTAACACTAAGCCATTTGTTGCATTATTTTGCAATCTAGAGAATTTCACTCTTGTATATGGCTGTTTAATGATATTTAGTTTATTATTTTGCCAAGTGTAAAATTTCCCCATTCTCCAGTCACTAGGTTTGGTCCAAACTAGCAAAAAGACTTTATGGACAAAAGAAGAAACTTTTTGAATTCAGGTGCCTGCCAAGGTGGGGCAGCAAAGAAACCAAAGGCAGTTTGGTGGAATCAGCAGGGGAGCCGAGATGTTTGGGACTAGTGTGTCGCTCTGAAAGCAAACGGAGAGAGAGACGCTATGGGAACATGACCAAGCATTTCAGCAGAAGCCGGTAGCAGAATTATTCGATCTGTTACTTGAGCAAGGCTTTCAGCCAGAATGAGCATCAAAAGCATTATATTATGAGAAGCATCAAAACAACAGTCATTAATAAAGAGTTTTTAACCATTTTATATACATACAATGTAGCAAATGTATTTTAAATGTACAAGACAAACAATTTCCAACCATGAAAGGGGGAAAAGCAAAAACAATGAAATGGGCTCCACCTGCTTCCACAGACTCAAGAGCTGCACAGAAGAAGCCATGGGTAGTATCTGAGAAAACAAAGGCAATGACGTGGCTCCAACAAAAGAAGTTTGTTAAAGTGAAAATTGTACCATTGCTTTGTGCATCAAAAATGCACCACAAATTCCCCCATGGAGACTGATTGTGGTGCTGCTGTCTGGGTGGGGATAGAGAATGGAAACTGGGGAAGGTTTTTTTGGGGGGGCTGGGAGATACGGGATATAGGGTGATTAGAGGGGTGGAAGGAGCACACGATAGAGAGGTACATCCCACCCTGTGACCTCAGGGATTCTGACCTTATCTGCCACCCCACAGCACTTTCCCCTTGGCAGAGATGGTCCATGTGGCTCCAATCCAGGTCGCTAGTCCTCGCACAGCCGGCTCCACGTCTGGTCACTCGGCAGTATCCGGGGACAAAGCTGCCATGGACACGGCGCCTACTGCAGGCTCAGCCGTGTCTGAAGAAGAGTCAAGGGTCCCTGGCTGTGTCTGCGCCGGGAGATACGGCCTGTTCTGGCCCCCTGCAGTGGAAGCCGAAGCAGGAATTGACTCACCTGGAGACCAGCTGCCCAGGGATCGCTCCTGCCCCCCCCATCAGCCAGGACATGTGGGGGCAACAACGGGGACCCCAGCCACGGCTCCTATATCCAGCCATAGCTCAGCACAGAGCCCCTGGGATCTCACGCGATGGTGGGAAAACTCAGTGGTGAATGTTTAGGGGTGCTGTGCTGCATGGGGGCAGGGTAAGGGGACTTAGAAAGGGGCACAGTGCTCAGGATGGGGAGATGTGCTGTAGGTGGTGGGGGCTGAGTACGGGGCTCTGTGCGTGGGCAGGTGTTGGGGGGCAGGAGGGGCACTAGGGGGCTCTGTGGGGCATCACTCACTTTTCCTCCTCCTCAGATACCAGCCCAGGGCCCCGGCTCCCAGGACAGCGAGGAAAGCGCAAGCCACGATCGCCAGGACACCTGCCCATCCTGTGGCCTTGGAAACTGGAAATGCCCCAAGACAGACTGAGCCACGGGCCCTCCAAAGCCCCTGTGCCCCTCCCCTCCCTTGGGTCCTGCCCCCTGTCCTGATAGGCCTGGGCTAGCATCTCCCCTCCCCCAGTCGGGCTGTCCCCCCCTGCCACCTGTGTATCTGCCCTGAAGATGCAGCCCCCTCTCTGCCTCCCCTCCCCTGAGCCCCCCAAACTCTCTCTCCCCCTCCCCCAGTGCCTTTCGCTGTCTACCCAGCCCCTGGTGCCCCCCAAAATCCCCCTCTGCATTTCCCAACTCCATCTTCTCCCCACCTCTTGTGTCCATCTCCCCCACTCAGTTGGGGGCTCCCACACTGCTCCCCTCGCCCTGCTCCCCAATACTCACCCCAGGTCACTCTCAGGGGGGCGTCCCCCAGGCTGCTGTGTCTCACCACACACACGTGCTCCGTGGGGCCGACCCCCTCCTGCCCCAGCTCGATGGACACCCGGACCTGGAAGGTGGGGTCCACGTTGGGCTGGATCCCACTGGTCACCTGCTCCCCGTGGACCCCCCGGTTCCCCCGTTCCCAGGTCACCTCGATGTCGCGGGGGTAGAAGCCCGTCACGTGGCAGACGAGGCGGGACGGCAGGTCCTGGGTCCCTGGGACGAGGGCCACATGCGCTGTGGGCTGGGCTGTGGGGAGGGCGAGAAAGGGTCGTGAATCACAGGGCGTGGCACAGTAGGGACTGCGGGTCGGGAGTGAGGGGCACCGGCCGAGCTGTCACCTGTCTTCTGAGCCGTGAAAGGTGCCCTCAACCCAATCAAAAACCTGCAATTCTGGGGCGTGATGACTGTCATCGCAGTGAAAGCCTCCCCTTGGCGGTTCCAGCGCTCGGCCACGCGCCAGGCATCCAGGTGCACCGAGAACCAGCGGTTCTGGTCGGCCTGGTACTGCAGCACGTCCTCCCCGTTGAGGGAATAACGGGTGGTGGCTCGGGCGGCTCCGGTGCCATCGTCCAGCTCACAGCTGTGCAGGATCTGCAGGTAGTAGGGCACTGAGGGCAGAATGTCTGTGTGAGCCACTGAGCTACAGAGCTGCTACCAGGGGGAGATGGGGGGACGAGGTTCTCCTGTGCATGAAACCCAGGAATTCTAACACCCAGACATGGCCCCCAGACTCCCTCACAACCAGTCAGACCCCCATTCCTCTCCCAAATCTAGGCTAAAACCCTGCAGTACTGGCTCCCAGTCCCCCTGCGCTAACCACTAGGTATCAGGGAAGTCACTCCCTGCTGGTGTCCCCTCCCCTCCCTGAGCTGAGTGCTGGGGGACAGGGACTCACCCACTTTTGGGGAGCTGGTGTTCACCTCCCGCAGAAGGGTCTGGTACTCGTTCTCCACCCAGGAGTCCCAGTTTATGCAGTCAGCTGTGCTCATTCTCCAGAACTGGTGGTCGTCCGGGGTGTAGCCGTTGCGGGCAGCCACCCTGCCAGTGCCGCTGTCATAGGCTGTGAGCACCAGGTCGTTCATGCTCATCACATTCAGCCGCTTGGGCAGACCAGGGGCCGCCTGCGGGGCGATGAGCTGGTAACGGAAGAAACGGTGAACTCCTGCAGGAAGGAGAAAGACCAGAAGGGAATGGGACCCAGGCATCCGGGACAGCAACCCAAGGGTGCCCCACAGCGCCGAGCCTGGGGGAAGATGCTGGGATGGGGAATGGGACCCAGGCATCTGGGAGACCAGGGGTCACTTACCAGCCAAGGCGAGGGAGCAGAGAGACAGGAGCCAGAAGAAGATCAAGACAAGTTTAGCTTGAGGAGCCATCGCCCTGGAGGGGACGGGACGGCCACTCTACAGGGCAGGGTCTGGGTCCAGGCCGTAGAGATCTGGAGGGGTCACGGCCGCCCTTCCCTGCGCTGAGCTGTCTGCTGCTCTGACAGGAAACACGAAAGGGGAAACCCAAACCCACAAGCAGAGCAAAATCCAGTGCAGACAAATCAGCCGTCCTTCGCCTGCCCAGTTCACTGCATCTCATTTCCCAGCAGTGCAACAAAAATCAAACCTCTCCTGCTGCTGGCTTTACGGGGAGGTTTCTCTCTCAGTGCAGCAGAGCAATTGTGAGCCGCTTCAACCTCCTAGCTGTCCTTACAGTCAGCCGGGACTTTCCAGAGACACGGGACTGAGTGGGCGGTGTCATTCAGTCTAGGAGGTTGGATTGTTGTTGTGTTAGAAATGCTGCTGGAGCTGGTCCAGCTGCTCAGGGCTTCTGTCCTGGAAGCTGTGGTGTTATCAGCACTGGCTGGACCTGCCAGTTACCCCGTGTTACCAGGGACGGTCCTTTTTAAATAGAAAATTGCCTGTCCCGTACTCAGGCAGTTCAGGGCACCTTTATCCCGTATTCCAGCAGCAGGGCCAGTTCTCAACGGTGCCTCTTTCCACTCCCGGGCCATTCGGTGCTGCGGAGGGAAACGAGCCGGGGAGGTGCTTTGTATAAGTGTCCAGCTTTAACTGTCTAAATGGTGAAGAGGTCGGGAGGGGATGTTTTCAATCTTTGTCAGTTCTGGGCACACAGCCAAGGCAGCGATATGATCTGCCTTGTTCTCAAACAGCTGACACCATCTCGCAGCAGTGGTTTTCAGTTTCATTTTAGCTACAAAGGAAGCGAGTTATAAGAAATATGCCATACTTAAAATAGAACCAAGTACTTACCCCCGCACCCTGTCCAAATGCTTAAACTGAAATAAGTTTTCGGTTTCTACAATTGTGATTTTATGAAAAAATGTCTGATCCTGCGTGGAACTGGTTCAGAACAGAGAGGGATTGTGTTGTGCTAACGAGGCCAACAAATTTACCTAATTGTGAGTTTAATTGTAAGGAGTGAAACGTCCTGATAACCTATAATAACAAATGTTGGTGGGAAAGGTGCAAGGAAACCAGACACAGATACTGGATTGGGCTAAACCAAAAGGCCTCTTTGATATAGTCCATGGACTGTGCTGAAATCAGGTTTGTTAAAAGCAGATGACATGGAGCTGGAATTTAACGAGCCAAAATTGGTGGGTCAGAACTTAGGCATAACAGGTGAACAACAAAATCAGGGGATGGGCTGTTCCACCCATCACTGCCCTTTTGGGGTCTTTCAAGAAAGAGATTTTGTGAGAAAAGGCTAAAGAAGAGAAAGAAGAACAGATGGAGGCTACTGGAGGAAACATCACCGCCATGGCTGCCACCCCCCCCCACTACCTTCTGGGATCCTGGGCCTTCATCCTGAGAGATGCCCTGAGATCAGACCAGGCCAGAGAACGGGAGGCAGGTAACATCGCCACCGTACCTAGCTCCAGCTGAATCCCAAACACGACCTGGGATGTAATGGGGTCTGACAACAACAGCTCCAGCATATCTCAGCTAACTTCCCTTTTCCCCAGAAGGGGGATTAGTGCCATCTTTGATACTGTCCAAGAGTCAAGCAGACAAAGGGGTTTTTCCTTCTGAAAACCTTCTCCAGCTGAAGGGAAAGGGAACACGGGATCGTGGGGTAATGAAAGCCCCACTTAACACTGTATATTTCACAGGCGTTCATCTTGTTTCCTTCTTTTCTTTATCTGTAATGCACTGTTCACAGGGTGTTTAAGGGTGTGTTTGCCGTGCTGTGAGAAGGCTGAGGTCCCTGTGTGCCAAATCCCGGCCCTTTCAAACACTGTTTAATGTTGGACAGTGGCTGGGTTATGTTAACACCTTTGGCTCATAGAGTCCATCTAAATTCACACAACGACTCCCAGGGTCAGACTGGACCAGGGTGGGCAGACGCCATCCCTAGGTGTATAAACCGGATGGGGGATATTGCGTAGGAACAGGGAGATGGGGTCACCTGGATAGAGCTGGGTGGGGCCATGACTGGGGACCATTCCAGCCCTTTGTGTCCACACTATAGCCACAGGAGTTCAATCTCTGTTGAGCTCCCCCGGCCAGGCAGGGTCTCCAGATCTCAGATCATTCCTGTAGCTCTTTTCAATTTGCCAACATCGTGCTGGAGGTGTGGAAACCGGAGCTGGGCACAGTCTCCAGTCGTGGTCCAACCAAGACCGTATCCAGAGGTGTCCCCATCTCCCTGCTCTTACTAAATGTCCTCCATGGATGGTGACAGGAGGTAGCTCAGGGGACCTGGACTTTGGTCAGGTTGTGCTTCTGGGAAGCAAGGCAGCAGATTTTGGTTTCCCTGCCGATCCAGTGGTGGGACCCCCGCCACTAACAGGGTCCAGGATTTGCACCCAGGATTTGCACCCTACCCCCTTCTCTGCCAATCCCACAGCTGGGACTGGCGACCCACTCACCTGAGGCCCAAACGTCTGTCCCCAGAGTGCTGGTTGCTCTCTGCCCTACCCAGGAGGCTCTGAGCTAAAGACTGCGGGTTGCTTTGCCCCACCCAGAGTGCCAGGAACCGGACGGGCACTGTCGACTGTGACGAGACAGAGTGGCCCCTTTCTCAGACCCCATGGGGAGGTGTTTTGGAGCACAGGGGGCCCTTCTGCCTCACTAGCCATGGCAGGACGGGATCTGACGGCCGGGAGCTGGAGCTGGCAAAGGTCAGGCTGGGACTGAGGTGCAAATGTTGAACTTGGAGCCGCGGAACAGCTGACCCAGGCCTGCGGTGGAGACTCCATCACGTGGAGACTTTCCCAGGAGAGGGGGCGTCTCTCTCTAGACACCTGCCCTAGTGTCACCATGGTGTGGGGCTGGAGGCCAGAGTTCCTCAGTGGGGATCTAGGATCTGGGATGCCCATGTCAGGTCTGTGTCTGGGGCTCCCCTCAGCAGCCCAGCCTCCCTGGGTGGCTCCTACCACAGCCTAGGGTGACCCGACATCCTATTTTGTCCAGGACAGGCTCCTTTTTAAGCCCTGTCCCTGACACCCCAGATTTCTTGGCCAAACTGGGCATTTGTGAAAAAAGGGGATGGGGAGGTGACAGCAGGTCTGGGGCAAGCCCTGCGTAGCAGAAAAGGGAGAACAGCTCAGGCTCCATGCGGGGGAGAATACGGCCACCCCACCACAGCCAGCTTCCAGATTCCAGCTTCGCCAAGGGCAGGGCCTCTGTGGAAGAGGAGAAGCAGGGAACGAAAGCACAGGCCTGTTGTTCCTGTGGCGTCCCCAAATTGGCCTCTGGGCCCATGTGTTAATCAGCCCATGGGCCGAGCTCTGCCTGCAATGGGACAGAGAATCCCACCCAGGGTTCCTGTCTCAGCACAGGAGCTAAATCTCTCCATGCTGGAGCCAGCTGAATGTTTCCAAGGAAAACATTGTCCCAAAGGGAAACAACCCACCCTTGTCTCCGCAGACACCCCAACGCCCAGGCCCTTCCCAGCTCCTTCCTGCTTTGCTTCTTTTGTCTCCATTTTTACCCTTCTTAGATCCCCAACCAATGAAAAAACCAAGGAAACTCAACTCCAACAACTTGGTGAATGCTGCAAAATGGATTATTTATGCTTAACAAATTCTTTGCATTTTGGTAGCAGATTCAAACCCCCCAGTGATCCCAAAGCAGAATTCAGGCTGCGGTTATCAAGGTGGGATGTGCAGATGTCCAGCACCAAGCACAACTGGAGCATCTCCATGGGATGTCCCTCAGGGATGGAGAACTCACCAAACTCATCACCCAGTTCCGGTTCTCCCTCTAGCCTGAGTAGGGCAGGAAAAGCATCCTCATGGCGCAGAAGGACTGGATGAAGCCTGGGAGGAAGAGGTGTCAATCCAGGTGACCGTGGAGGCCAGGCCACACCTCTACATCTGGCAGTTCAGCCTCAGCCTAGGCCTCAAGCCCGTCTTGTTCTGCACGGGCATCCAATTCACCAAAGAAAACAACCCGCCCGGCCTCACCCCTGCCTCTGCTCTGCTGAATGTCTGTGTGGACAGAGAACGCCAGCACCGCCATGATGTTCTAGAGCTGGGCGTGTGAACTTCTCTGATCCAGTCCTGCCACTGCAGATCTTTCCCCGAGCTGCCCCAACTTTCTCCCACCTCATCCCAGCTGTTTTTCCTGCTATTTTGCCTCCTGTTCCCAGCTTTAACCAAAACTCTTTGGCAACGTAGATGGTTCCATTAACTCTGCTTTTCTTCCTATTACTATTTATTACTGTTACAGCTGGGCAGAAGATGGGATTTGATTTTCCAGTGTAAAACTAACACTTTTTTTCCAGCTCCATTGATGGGTTCAGATCTCTGAGGTCCACCATGTTCACCCCAATTCATATTCCCTGTTTTATGGTTTGCTGGAGGAGGGCAGTCCTCCAATTTTCTATCGCACACTTGCCACCAGCTCTCAGATTCCTGGCCTGTTACTTTCTCTGCAGCTATGATCACTACCCAGCAGGTGGCATTGGTGCATAAAGATTTTCTTTCATTCTTTCCTTACTGAAGCTCTTCATGGTTTAGTCATTTCAAACCCAGCCTATTCAGTGGGTTTTAAGCAAGTTCTGGTTCAGGCAGAGGCCGGGGGAGTTCTTCGTGAGTCAGACACAGACTGGGTGCTGCACCAGGGCTCCCCAGGAACACAGAGCTGACAGGTAACATGGGGAACCCAGTGACTGCAGGACTGGGGAAATTTAACACTTGGCATATTAAAAAATTAAATATTATTAAACAGAATTTTCAATAGATGTAACCCTGAGCCACTTGGTGCATTATTTTGCTTTTTGCATTATTATTTATTATCTAGGGCATTTCCCTTTTGTATATGATTGCTTAATGATATTTAGTTTATTATTCTGGCAAGTGAAAAATTTCACCCCTCTGCAGTCACTAGGGTTTGGTCCAAAATGGTTAGAAACTGGCAAAAAGATTTTATGGAAAAAAGGAAACTTTTCAAATTCAGGTGCTATGGGAATGCGGACAGAGATTTCAACAAAAGTCAGCACCAGAATTATTTGATCTGTTACATGAGCAAAACTTTCAGCCAGAACGAGCATCAAAAGCATCATATTATGAGAACCAACAAAGCAACACGTGTTAATAAAGAGTTTTTAATCATTTTATATACATACAATGTTGCAAATGTTTTTTAAATGTACAAGACAAAGTTAATTTCCTACCAGGAAAGGGGAAAAGCAAAAACAATGAGACAGGCCCCACCCACTTATGCAGACTGAAGTGCTGCACAGAGGAAGCCAGGGGTAGCACCTGAGAAAACCAAGGCAATGACGTGTCTCCGATAAAAAACTTCGTGAAGGTGAAACTTGTGTGGATGGATCATGCCTCAAAAAAGCACCAGAAATTCTCCAGTGGAGAATGATTGAGGTGCCGCCTGCACAGGGACAGAGAATGGAAATTGGGGAGGTTTTGAGGGGGCTGGGAGCTACGGGGCATAGGGTGCTTGGAGGGTGGGAAGGAGCACAGGATGGAGAGGTACATCCCACTCTGTAACATCAGAGATTTTGACCTTATCTGCCACCCCTTAGCACCTTCCTTTACCAGAGATGGTCCATGTGGCTCCAGTCCAGGTCGCTAGTCCTGGCACAGCCGGCTCTGCATCTTGTCACTCGGTGGCATTGAGCAAGAAGGTGCCGTGGACGCGGTGCCTCCTGCTGACTAAGACGTGTCTGAAGCAAAGTCAGGGTCCCTGGCTGTGTCTGCGCCGGGTGATACAGCCTGTTCTGGCCACCTGCAGGGGAAGCCGAAGCAGGAATTGACTCACCTGGAGACCAACTGCCCAGGGCTCGCTCCTGCCCCCCATGAGCCAGGGTGTGTGGAAGCAACAACGGGGACCCCAGCCACGACCCCTGTTTCCAGCCGGGTTCAGCACAGAGCTCCAGGGATCTCCCATGATGGTGGGAAAACTCAGTGGTCAATATTTAGGGGCGCTGTGCTGCGTGGGGCAGGGTAAGGGGGCTTAGAAAGGGGCATGGTGCTCAGGGTGGGGAGATGTGCTGTAGGTGGTGGGGACTGCCTAGGGGATGCTGTGGTGTGGGGGGCAGGTGTTGGGGGCTCAAGGGGCACTAGGGGGCGCTGAGTCGGGGCATCACTCACTTTTCCTACTCCTCAGGTAGCAGCCCAGGGCCCCGGCTCCCAGCACAGCGAGGAAGGCACCAGCCACGATCGCCAGGAGACCCGCCAGGGCTGTGACCTGCACATCTGGAAATGCCCCGAGACAGACTGAGCCATGGGCCCCCAAAACCCCTGTGCCCCTCCCTTCCCACGGGTTCTCCCCCTGTCCCGATAGGCCTGGCCTAGCATTCTTCCTTCCCCCGGTCTGGCTGCCCCCCTGCCACCCGTCTGTCTGTCCTGCAGCTGGACACCCCCTTTTGTCTCCCCTCCCCTGAGCCCCCCAAACCCTCTCTCCACCTCCCCCCAGTGCCTCTTTCTGTCTACCCAGCCCCTGGTGACCCCAAACTCCCCCTCTGCATTTCCCACCTCCCTCTTCCACCTACCCCTTGTGTCCCTCTCCCCCCATTTCCTCCCACTGCTCCCCCCACCCTGCCCCCCAGTACTCACCCCAGGTCATCCTCAGAGGGGGCGTCCTCCAGGCTGACGTGTCTCACCACACACACATGCACTGCGGGGCCGACCCCTCCTGCCCCAGCTCAATGGACACCTGGACCTGGAAGGTGGGGTCCGCGTTGGGCCGGATCCCGCTGGTCACCTGCTCCCCCTGGGCCCATGTTCACCCCAATTCATATCCCCTGTTTTATGGTTCACTGGAGGAGGGCTGTCCTCCAATTTTCTGTCGCACACTTGCCATCAGCTCTCAGATTCCTGGCCTGTTACTTTCTCTGCAGCTAAGATCACTACCCAGCAGGTGGCATTGGTGCATCGAGCTTTTCTTTCATTCTTTGCTGAGCAGAAGCTCTTCATGGTTTAGTCATTTCAAACCCGGCCTATTCAGTGCGTTTCCCTCCCCGTTTTTAAGCAATTTCTTTTAATATTTCAGAGTCACAAACATGTTTGGTGCGTCCTTCTCTCAATATTCATTTTCTTTTTTGTGCCAGACAATTCCTCGGAGGGAACAATCACATGAACATAAGAACGGCCAGATGGGGTCAGACCCACGGTCCATCTAGCCCAGTGTCCTGCCTTCTGACAGTGGCCAGTGCCTGTTGCTTCAGAAGAAAAGAACAGAACAAGCAATTCTCAAGTGATCCATCCGCTGTCACCCATTCCCAGCTTCTGTCAGTGAGAGGCTTAGAGACGCCTAGAGAATGGAGCTGCGTCCATAACCATTGTGACTAACACCCTTGTGTGACTAACACCCCTGTGCGGAGGGTTTAGGTGTTTCTCCCACTGCCTTTTATTGCTTTTTGTAAGTCTTTCTTCTGATCAGTTCTGGTTCAGGCAGAGGTGGGGGAGTTCTTCATGAGTCAGACACAGGCTGGGTACTGCGCCAGGGTTCCCCCAGAACACAGAGCTGACAGGTAACATGGGGAACCCAGTGACTGCAGGACTGGGGAAATTTAACACTTGGCATATTAAGAAACTAGCTATAATTAAACAGTATTTTCAATAGCCGTAACCCTGAGCCACTTGATGCATTATTTTACAATCTAAAGCATTTACCTTTTGTATACAACTGTGTAATGATATTTAGTTTATTATTCTGCCAAGTGTAAAATTTCACCCCTCTTCTGTCACTAGGGTTTGGTCCAAAACGGTTAGAAATTAGCAAAAAGACTTTATGGACGAAACAGGAAACTTTTCAAATTCAGGTGCCTGCCTAGCTGGGACAACAAAGAAACCGAAGGCAGTTTGGTGGAGTCAGCAGGGGAGACGAGAGGTTTGGGACCAGTGTGTCAGTCTGAAAGCAAACGGATAGTGAGACGCTGTGGGAACACAACCAGGCCTTTCAACAGAAGCCAGCAGCAGAATTACTCGATCTCTTACATGAGTCAGACGTTCAGCCAGAATGAGAATGGAAAGCATCATATTATGAGAAGCAACAGAGCAACACATATTAATAAAGAGATTTTCACCATTTTATGTGCATACAACGTTGCAAATGTTTTACAAATGTAGAAGACAACGTTAATTTCCAACCATGAAAGGGGAAAAGCAAAAACAATTAAATGGGCTCCACCCTCTTCCACAGACTTAAGAGCTGCACAGAGGAAGCCACGGGTAGCACCTCAGAAAACCAAGGCAATGACGGGGTTCCAATAAAAACTTTGTGAAGGTGAAACTTGTGTGGCTGGCTCATGCATCAAAAAGCACCACAAAAAAATCCCCAGTGGAGAATGCCTGAGGTGCCGCCTGCATGGCGACAGAGAATGGAAACTGGGAGAGGTTTTGGGGGGGCTGGGAGCTACGTGGCATATGATGATCGAAGGGTGGGAAAGAGCACAGGATGGAGAGGTACATACCACCCTGTGACCTCAGAGATTTTGACCTTATCTGTCACCCTGCAGCACCTTCCTTTTCCCAGTGGTGGTCCATGTGGCTCCAGTCCAGGTCGCTAGTCCTAGGACAGCTGGGTCCATGTCTGGTCACTCGGCAACATCTGGGGACAAAGCTGCCAAGGACGCGGCGCCTCCTGCTGGCTCAGCTGTGGCTGCAGAAGAGTCGAGGGTCCCTGGCTGTGTCTGCGCCGGGCAATACCGCCCGTTCTGGCCCCCTGCAGGGGAAGCCAAAGCAGGAATTGACTCAACTGGAAACCAGCTGCCCAGGGCTCGCTCCAGCCCCCGTGCAGCCTGGGTGTGTGAGGGCAACAACGGCGAACCCAGTCACGACTCCTATATCCTGCCGGGGCTCAGCACGGAGCCGCTGGGATCTCACACGATGGTGGGAAGGCTCAATGGGGGACACTAGGAGGCACTGTGTTTTAGAAGTGGCACTAGGGCGCTGTGCGGGGGGCAGGTGTGTGTGGATCTAGGGGGATTGCTAGGGGGCTCTGTGGGGGCATCACTCACTTTTCCTCCTCCTCAGGTAGCAGCCCAGGGTCCCAGCTCCCAGGACAGTGAGGAAGACGCCAGCCACGATCACCAGGAGACCCACCGGGGCTGTGGCCTTGGCATCTGGAAATGCCCCGAGACAGACTGAGCAATGGACCCCCAAAGCCCTGTGGCCCACCCCTCAGATGGGTCCTGCCCTCTGCCCCAATAGGCCTGGCCTAGCATCCTTCCTTCAGCCGGTCGGGCTGCTCCCTGCCACCCTGCAGGTGCCCTGAACTGCCTGAGTACGGGACAGGCAATTTTCTATTTCAATAAGGGCCGTCCCTGGTAACATGGGGTGTTTGGCAGGTTTAGCCGGTGCTGATAACACCAGAGCTTCTGGGCCAGAAGCCCTGAGTAGCTGGACCGGCTCCAGCAGCATCACTAAGGCAGCGACAATCCAGCCTCCTGGACTGAAAGACACGACCCACTAACTCCTGTGTCTCTGGAAAGCCCTGGCCGACTGTAACCACGGCTAGGGAGGTTTGGAGTGGGTCAGGATTGCTCTGCTGTGCTCCGAGAAAACCTCCCCATACAGGAAACGTGTTATACCAGAGATAAGTTGGAGCCAGCAGCAGGAGGGTTTTATCTTTGTTGCACTGCTGGGGAACGAGGCTTCCTGTGGTGCAGCGAGTTGGACGGGGAAGGGAGGATGAGTTTGTCTGTACTGAAGTTTGTTCTGCTTCTGGGTCTGAGTTTCCCGTCTCGTGTTTCCTGTCAGAGCAGCAGACAGCTCAGTGCAGAGAAGGGCGGCCATGCTCCCTCCAGCTCTCTGGGGCCTGGCCCCAGACCCTGCCCCGTAGAGCGGTCGTCCCGTCCCCTCCAGGGCGATGGCTCCTCGGGCCAAACCTGTCTCGGTCTCCTTCTGGCTCCTATCTCTCTGCTCCATCACTTTGGCTGGTAAGTGACCCCTGGTCTCCCGGATGCCTGGGTCCCATTCCCCATCCCAGCATCTTCCCTGAGAGGTGGGTGCTGCAAGGCCCCCTCGGGTTGCTGTCCCAGATGCCTGGGTCCCATTCTCATCCCATCTCTCTCCTTCCTGCAGGAGTTCACCGTCTCTCCTGTTACCTGCTCATCTCGCCCTGGGCGGCCCCCAGCCTGCCCAAGCGGCTGAATGTGATGAAGGTGAACGACCTGGTGCTCACAGCCTATGACAGCGGCACCGGCAGGCTGGATCCCCGCAACGGATACTCTGTGGGTGACCAGGAAAGCCACCAGTTCTGGAGTGAGAGGACAGCTTGGTACCTGGCCTGGGACTCCTGGGTGGAGGCCGAGTACCAGGGTCTGGTGCAGGAGATGAACACCAGCTCCCTCAGGGCAGGTGAGCAGCTGAGCCCCTGCACTCAGCGAGGGGACGGGCGGGCGGCTGAAAGGAGGTTGGAGGGAGATGGGGGACGGGGCACCAGAGGGGGGTGATTTCCCTCCTACTTAGTGTCACGCTGTCTGGATAAGGGGGGCCCTTCAGGTGTATTCAGGAGCTCTGATTTCTACCTTCTACACCAGTCCTGTGTTGTGGGTGTCACACTGGCTGGCTCGAGGGGGGCATGTATTTTATTGTGTATCAGTAATATGTCAAAATCATCACGCGTCATGTGAGATATGCCATGTCAGGTACTGTTAGAAAGTCTGTGATTACAGATAGAACACGTGAACATAAGTATTGTCATCTTACTCAGCGCATCACAGCCTTTCTAAGAGTACCTGACATGGCGTATCTCACACGACTCGTGATGATTTTGACATATTACTGATACACAATAGAATACATGCCCCCCCCCTGGAGCCAGCCAGAATGACACAGTGCTTAGAGTGGGGCAATGGGGCTGTGAGCCAGGCCTCCTGGGTTCTCTCTTGGGTGGGGCAGAGGAGTGATGTCTAGTGGTTAGAGCTGGGGAGGATGGGAGTCAGGACTCCTGGGTTCCCTACATGCCAGAGCTTCGTCTCACCTCTGCCTCGTCGGGGCAGCTCTGTGTTCAGCTGATGAGTGGCTCATGCAGCCCCTTTGCCCCCAGAGCCGTACTACTTGCAGATCCTGAAGAGCTGTGAGCTGGACAATGACACCGGAGCCACCCAAGCCACCACCAGATATTCCCTCGATGGGGAGGACGTGCTGCAGTACCAGGCTGACCAGAACCGCTGGTTTTCGGTGGACCCGGATGCCGGGTGCTTGGCCGAGCGCTGGAACCGCCAAGTGGAGACTTTTGCTGGGATGAAAGTCCACACGCTGCATTATTGCAGGTTCTTGATTGAGAAGATGGCATCTTTCACTGCCCAGAAGACAGGTGACAGCTCGGCCGGTGCCCCTCACTCCCAACCCGCAGCCCCTGCTGTCCCAGTCCCTGTGACTCACGACCCTTTCTCGCCCTCCTCGCAGCCCGGCTCGCAGCACATGTGGCCCTCGTCCCAGGGACCCAGGACCGGCCATCCCGCCTCGTCTGCCACGTGACGGGCTTCTACCCCCGCGACATCGAGGTGACCTGGGAGCGGGGGGGCCGGGGGGCCCAGGGGGAGCAGATGACCAGCGGGATCCAGCCCAATGCGGACCCCACCTTCCAGGTCCGGGTGTCCATTGAGCTGGGGCAGGAGGGGGTCGGCCCCACGGAGCATGTGTGTGTGGTGAGACACAGCAGCCTGGGGGACGCCCCCCTGAGAGTGACCTGGGGTGAGTACTGGGGGGCAGGGTGTGGGGAGCAGTGGGAGGAAATGGGGAGAGATGAACACTGGGGGGAAGAGGGAGGTGGGAAATGCAGAGGGGGGATTTGGGTGCATCAGGAGCTGGGTAGACAGAGAGAGGCACTGGGGGGAGGGGGAGGGAGAGAGAGGGTTTGAGGGGCTCAGGGGCGGGGCGACAGAAAAGGGGGGGTCCAGCTGCAGGGCAGACAGACGGGTGGCAGGGGGGCAGCCCGACAGGGGGAAGGAAGGATTCTAGGCCAGGCCTATTGGGACAGGGGCAGGACCCATGGGAGGGGAGGGGCACAGGGGCTTTGGGGGGCCCATGGCTCAGTCTGTTTTGGGGCACTTCCAGATTCCCCGAGCACAGCCCCGGTGGGTCTCCTGGTGATCGCTGCTGGCGCCTTCCTCGGTGTGCTGGGAGCCGGGGCCCTGGGCTGCTACCTGAGGAGGAGGAAAAGTGAGTGATGCCCCCACAGCGCCCCTAGTGCCCCCCACACCTGCCCCTGCACAGCGCCCCCTAGTTCCCCCCCCGCCTGCCACACCTGCCCCCCACCGATCCCTGTCTAGCACCCCTTAGTGCTCCAACTTCACCCCACACCTGCCCTTCGCAAAGCACCCCCTACTGTCCCACCTGCTCCCCACACCTGCCCCTGCACCACAGCGCCCCCTACTGAGCCCTTACCACCCACAGCACATCTCCCCATCCTGAGCACCGTGCCCCTATATGAGCCCCCCTACCCCGCCCCCTGCAGCACAGCAGTAGCCCCCTAGTGTCCCCCCCGAGCCTTCCCATCATCACATGAGATACCAGGGGCTCCGTGCTGAGCCCCAGTTGGATATAGGAGCCCTGTTGTTGCCTTCACACACCCAGGCTGCAGGGGGCAGGAATGAGCTCCAGCTAGCTGGTCTGCAGGTGAGTCAATTCCTGCTACGGCTTCCCCTGCAGGGGGCCAGAAAGGGCCGTATCTCCCGGCGCAGACACAGCCAGGGACCCTCGACTCTGCTTCAGACACGACTGAGCCAGCAGGAGGCGCCGCGTCCATGGCAGCTTTGTCCCCGGATGCTGCCGAGTGACCAGACGTGGAGCCGGCTGTGCCAGGACTAGCGACCTGGACTGGAGCCACATGGACCATCTCTGGCAAAGGGAAGGTGCTGGGGGTGGCAGATAAGGTCAAAATCTCTGAAATTGCAGGGTGGGATGTACCTCTCCATCCTGTGCTCCTTCCCACCCTCCAATCGCCCTATGCCCCGTAGCTCCCAGCCCCCCCAAAACCTCCCCCAGTTTCCATTCTCTGTCCCCATGCAGGCGGCACCTCAATCATTCTCCTCTGGGGAATATGTGGAGCTTTTTGAGCCATGAGCCATCTGTACAAGTTTCATCTTCACAAAGTTTTTTATCAGACCACGTCATTACCTTGGTTTTCTCAGGTGCGAGCCATGGCTTCTTCTGTGCAGCTCTTAAGTCTGCAGAAGCGGGTGGAGCCTGTCTCATTGTTTTTGCTTTTTCTCCTGTCATGGTTGGAAATTAACTTTGTCTTCTACATTTGTAAAACATTTGCAATGTTGTATGCACATAAAATGGTGAAAAACTCTTTATTAATATGTGTTGCTTTGTTGCTTCTCATAATATGATGCTTTCCATGCTCGTTCTGGCTGAACGTCTGACTCAAGTAACGGAGCGAGTAATTCTTCTGCTGGCTTCTGTTGAAACGTCTGGTTGTGTTCCCACAGTGTCTCGTTGTCCGTTTGCTTTCAGACCAACACACTGGTCCAAACCTATTGGCTCCCCTGCTGATTCCACCAAACTGCCTTCGGTTTCTTTGCTGCCCAGCTAGGCAGGCACCTGAATTTGAAAAGTTTCCTGTTTTGTCCATAAAGTTTGCTAATTTCTAACCATTTTGGACTAAACCCTAGTGACTGCAGAGGGGTGAAATTTTACACTTGGCAGAATAATAAACTAAATATCATTAAACAATCGTATGCAAAAGGGAAATGCCCTAGATAATAAATAATAATGCAACAAGCAAAATAATGCACCAAGTGGCTCAAGGTTACATCTATTGAAAATTCTGTTTAATAATATTTAATTTCTTAATATGCCAAGTGTTAAATTTCCCCAGTCCTACAGTCACTGGGTTCCCCATGTTACCTGTCAGCTCTGTGTTCCTGGGGAGCCCTGGCGCAGTACCCAGCCTGTCTGACTCATGAAGAACTCCCCTGCCCTCTGCCTGAACCAGAACTTGCTTAAAACCCAGTTAGTAGGCTGAAGATGTTCAGCTCAGCAAAGAATGAAAGAAAAGCTCGATGCACCAATGCCATCTGCTGGTAGTGATCGTAGCTGCAGAGAAAGTAACAGGCCAGGAATCTGAGAGCTGGTGGCAAGTGTGTGATAGGAAAGTGGGGGACTGCCCTCCTCCAGCGAACCATAAAACAGGGGATATGAATTGGGGTGAACATGGTGGACTTCAGAGAACTGAACCCATCCATGGAGCTGGAGAAAAGTGGTAGTTTTACACTGGAAAATCAAATCTCATCTTCTGCCCAGCTGTGCTAGTAATAATAGTAATAGGAAGAAAAGCAGAGTTAATGGAACCATCTACGTTGCCAAAGAGTTTTCGTTAAAGCTGGGAACAGGAGGCAGAATGGCAGGAAAAAACAGCTGGGATGAGGTGGGAGAAAGTTGGGGCAGCTCGGGAAAGATCTGAAGTTGAAACTGGATCAGAGATGTTCA
>NW_027133648.1:1165000-1174276 GCF_026122565.2 Emydura macquarii macquarii | reverse complement strand
TTAATTTTAATTTTAATTTTAATTTTAATTTTAATTTTAATTTTAATTTTAATTTTAATTTTAATTTTATTTTAATTTTTTTAATTTTAATTTTAATTTTAATTTTAATTTTAATTTTAATTTTAATTTTAATTTTAATTTTAATTTTAATTTTAATTTTAATTTTAATTTTAATTTTAATTTTAATTTTAATTTTAATTTTAATTTTAATTTTAATTTTAATTTTAATTTTAATTTTAATTTTAATTTTAATTTTAATTTTAATTTTAATTTTAATTTTAATTTTAATTTTAATTTTAATTTTAATTTTAATTTTAATTTTAATTTTAATTTTAATTTTAATTTTAATTTTAATTTTAATTTTAATTTTAATTTTAATTTTAATTTTAATTTTAATTTTAATTTTAATTTTAATTTTAATTTTAATTTTAATTTTAATTTTAATTTTAATTTTAATTTTAATTTTAATTTTAATTTTAATTTTAATTTTAATTTTAATTTTAATTTTAATTTTAATTTTAATTTTAATTTTAATTTTAATTTTAATTTTAATTTTAATTTTAATTTTAATTTTAATTTTAATTTTAATTTTAATTTTAATTTTAATTTTAATTTTAATTTTAATTTTAATTTTAATTTTAATTTTAATTTTAATTTTAATTTTAATTTTAATTTTAATTTTAATTTTAATTTTAATTTTAATTTTAATTTTAATTTTAATTTTAATTTTAATTTTAATTTTAATTTTAATTTTAATTTTAATTTTAATTTTAATTTTAATTTTAATTTTAATTTTAATTTTAATTTTAATTTTAATTTTAATTTTAATTTTAATTTTAATTTTAATTTTAATTTTAATTTTAATTTTAATTTTAATTTTAATTTTAATTTTAATTTTAATTTTAATTTTAATTTTAATTTTAATTTTAATTTTAATTTTAATTTTAATTTTAATTTTAATTTTAATTTTAATTTTAATTTTAATTTTAATTTTAATTTTAATTTTAATTTTAATTTTAATTTTAATTTTAATTTTAATTTTAATTTTAATTTTAATTTTAATTTTAATTTTAATTTTAATTTTAATTTTAATTTTAATTTTAATTTTAATTTTAATTTTAATTTTAATTTTAATTTTAATTTTAATTTTAATTTTAATTTTAATTTTAATTTTAATTTTAATTTTAATTTTAATTTTAATTTTAATTTTAATTTTAATTTTAATTTTAATTTTAATTTTAATTTTAATTTTAATTTTAATTTTAATTTTAATTTTAATTTTAATTTTAATTTTAATTTTAATTTTAATTTTAATTTTAATTTTAATTTTAATTTTAATTTTAATTTTAATTTTAATTTTAATTTTAATTTTAATTTTAATTTTAATTTTAATTTTAATTTTAATTTTAATTTTAATTTTTTTAATTTTAATTTTAATTTTAATTTTAATTTTAATTTTAATTTTAATTTTAATTTTAATTTTAATTTTAATTTTAATTTTAATTTTAATTTTAATTTTAATTTTAATTTTAATTTTAATTTTAATTTTAATTTTAATTTTAATTTTAATTTTAATTTTAATTTTAATTTTAATTTTAATTTTAATTTTAATTTTAATTTTAATTTTAATTTTAATTTTAATTTTAATTTTAATTTTAATTTTAATTTTAATTTTAATTTTAATTTTAATTTTAATTTTAATTTTAATTTTAATTTTAATTTTAATTTTAATTTTAATTTTAATTTTAATTTTAATTTTAATTTTAATTTTAATTTTAATTTTAATTTTAATTTTAATTTTAATTTTAATTTTAATTTTAATTTTAATTTTAATTTTAATTTTAATTTTAATTTTAATTTTAATTTTAATTTTAATTTTAATTTTAATTTTAATTTTAATTTTAATTTTAATTTTAATTTTAATTTTAATTTTAATTTTAATTTTAATTTTAATTTTAATTTTAATTTTAATTTTAATTTTAATTTTAATTTTTTTAATTTTAATTTTAATTTTAATTTTAATTTTAATTTTAATTTTAATTTTAATTTTAATAATTTTAATTTTAATTTTAATTTTAATTTTTTAATTTTAATTTTTTTAATTTTAATTTAATTTTAATTTTAATTTTAATTTTAATTTTAATTTTAATTTTAATTTTAATTTTAATTTTAATTTTAATTTTAATTTTAATTTTAATTTTAATTTTAATTTTAATTTTAATTTTAATTTTAATTTTAATTTTAATTTTAATTTTAATTTTAATTTTAATTTTAATTTTAATTTTAATTTTAATTTTAATTTTAATTTTAATTTAATTTTAATTTTAATTTTAATTTTAATTTTAATTTTAATTTTAATTTTAATTTTAATTTTAATTTTAATTTTAATTTTAATTTTAATTTTAATTTTAATTTTAATTTTAATTTTAATTTTAATTTTAATTTTAATTTTAATTTTAATTTTAATTTTAATTTTAATTTTAATTTTAATTTTAATTTTAATTTTAATTTTAATTTTAATTTTAATTTTAATTTTAATTTTAATTTTAATTTTAATTTTAATTTTAATTTTAATTTTAATTTTAATTTTAATTTTAATTTTAATTTTAATTTTAATTTTAATTTTAATTTTAATTTTAATTTTAATTTTAATTTTAATTTTAATTTTAATTTTAATTTTAATTTTAATTTTAATTTTAATTTTAATTTTAATTTTAATTTTAATTTTAATTTTAATTTTAATTTTAATTTTAATTTTAATTTTAATTTTAATTTTAATTTTAATTTTAATTTTAATTTTAATTTTTAATTTTAATTTTAATTTTAATTTTAATTTTAATTTTAATTTTAATTTTAATTTTAATTTTAATTTTAATTTTAATTTTAATTTTAATTTTAATTTTAATTTTAATTTTAATTTTAATTTTAATTTTAATTTTAATTTTAATTTTAATTTTAATTTTAATTTTAATTTTAATTTTAATTTTAATTTTAATTTTAATTTTAATTTTAATTTTAATTTTAATTTTAATTTTAATTTTAATTTTAATTTTAATTTTAATTTTAATTTTAATTTTAATTTTAATTTTAATTTTAATTTTAATTTTAATTTTAATTTTAATTTTAATTTTAATTTTAATTTTAATTTTAATTTTAATTTTAATTTTAATTTTAATTTTAATTTTAATTTTAATTTTAATTTTAATTTTAATTTTAATTTTAATTTTAATTTTAATTTTAATTTTAATTTTAATTTTAATTTTAATTTTAATTTTAATTTTAATTTTTTTAATTTTAATTTTAATTTTAATTTTAATTTTAATTTTAATTTTAATTTTAATTTTAATTTTAATTTTAATTTTAATTTTAATTTTAATTTTAATTTTAATTTTAATTTTAATTTTAATTTTAATTTTAATTTTAATTTTAATTTTAATTTTAATTTTAATTTTAATTTTAATTTTAATTTTAATTTTAATTTTAATTTTAATTTTAATTTTAATTTTAATTTTAATTTTAATTTTAATTTTAATTTTAATTTTAATTTTAATTTTAATTTTAATTTTAATTTTAATTTTAATTTTAATTTTAATTTTAATTTTAATTTTAATTTTAATTTTAATTTTAATTTTAATTTTAATTTTAATTTTAATTTTAATTTTAATTTTAATTTTAATTTTAATTTTAATTTTAATTTTAATTTTAATTTTAATTTTAATTTTAATTTTAATTTTAATTTTAATTTTAATTTTAATTTTAATTTTAATTTTATTTTAATTTTAATTTTAATTTTAATTTTAATTTTAATTTTAATTTTAATTTTAATTTTAATTTTAATTTTAATTTTAATTTTAATTTTAATTTTAATTTTAATTTTAATTTTAATTTTAATTTTAATTTTAATTTTAATTTTAATTTTAATTTTAATTTTAATTTTAATTTTAATTTTAATTTTAATTTTAATTTTAATTTTAATTTTAATTTTAATTTTAATTTTAATTTTAATTTTAATTTTAATTTTAATTTTAATTTTAATTTTAATTTTAATTTTAATTTTAATTTTAATTTTAATTTTAATTTTAATTTTAATTTTAATTTTAATTTTAATTTTAATTTTAATTTTAATTTTAATTTTAATTTTAATTTTAATTTTAATTTTAATTTTTTAATTTTAATTTTAATTTTAATTTTAATTTTAATTTTAATTTTAATTTTAATTTTAATTTTAATTTTAATTTTAATTTTAATTTTAATTTTAATTTTAATTTTAATTTTAATTTTAATTTTAATTTTAATTTTAATTTTAATTTTAATTTTAATTTTAATTTTAATTTTAATTTTAATTTTAATTTTAATTTTAATTTTAATTTTAATTTTAATTTTAATTTTAATTTTAATTTTAATTTTAATTTTAATTTTAATTTTAATTTTAATTTTAATTTTAATTTTAATTTTAATTTTAATTTTAATTTTAATTTTAATTTTAATTTTAATTTTAATTTTAATTTTAATTTTAATTTTAATTTTAATTTTAATTTTAATTTTAATTTTAATTTTAATTTTAATTTTAATTTTAATTTTAATTTTAATTTTAATTTTAATTTTAATTTTAATTTTAATTTTAATTTTAATTTTAATTTTAATTTTAATTTTAATTTTAATTTTAATTTTAATTTTAATTTTAATTTTAATTTTAATTTTAATTTTAATTTTAATTTTAATTTTAATTTTAATTTTAATTTTAATTTTAATTTTAATTTTAATTTTAATTTTAATTTTAATTTTAATTTTAATTTTAATTTTTTTTAATTTTAATTTTAATTTTAATTTTAATTTTAATTTTAATTTTAATTTTAATTTTAATTTTAATTTTAATTTTAATTTTAATTTTAATTTTAATTTTAATTTTAATTTTAATTTTAATTTTAATTTTAATTTTAATTTTAATTTTAATTTTAATTTTAATTTTAATTTTAATTTTAATTTTAATTTTAATTTTAATTTTAATTTTAATTTTAATTTTAATTTTAATTTTAATTTTAATTTTAATTTTAATTTTAATTTTAATTTTAATTTTAATTTTAATTTTAATTTTAATTTTAATTTTAATTTTAATTTTAATTTTAATTTTAATTTTAATTTTAATTTTAATTTTAATTTTTTTAATTTTAATTTTAATTTTAATTTTAATTTTTTTAAATTTTAATTTTAATTTTAATTTTAATTTTAATTTTAATTTTAATTTTAATTTTAATTTTAATTTTAATTTTAATTTTAATTTTAATTTTAATTTTAATTTTAATTTTAATTTTAATTTTAATTTTAATTTTAATTTTAATTTTAATTTTAATTTTAATTTTAATTTTAATTTTAATTTTAATTTTAATTTTAATTTTAATTTTAATTTTAATTTTAATTTTAATTTTAATTTTAATTTTAATTTTAATTTTAATTTTAATTTTAATTTTAATTTTAATTTTAATTTTAATTTTAATTTTAATTTTAATTTTAATTTTAATTTTAATTTTAATTTTAATTTTAATTTTAATTTTAATTTTAATTTTAATTTTAATTTTAATTTTAATTTTAATTTTAATTTTAATTTTAATTTTAATTTTAATTTTAATTTTAATTTTAATTTTAATTTTAATTTTAATTTTAATTTTAATTTTAATTTTAATTTTAATTTTAATTTTAATTTTAATTTTAATTTTAATTTTAATTTTAATTTTAATTTTAATTTTAATTTTAATTTTAATTTTAATTTTAATTTTAATTTTAATTTTAATTTTAATTTTAATTTTAATTTTAATTTTAATTTTAATTTTAATTTTAATTTTAATTTTAATTTTAATTTTAATTTTAATTTTAATTTTAATTTTAATTTTAATTTTAATTTTAATTTTAATTTTAATTTTAATTTTAATTTTAATTTTAATTTTAATTTTAATTTTAATTTTAATTTTAATTTATAATTTTAATTTTAATTTTAATTTTAATTTTAATTTTAATTTTAATTTTAATTTTAATTTTAATTTTAATTTTAATTTTTTTAATTTTAATTTTAATTTTAATTTTAATTTTAATTTTAATTTTAATTTTAATTTTAATTTTAATTTTAATTTTAATTTTAATTTTAATTTTAATTTTAATTTTAATTTTAATTTTAATTTTAATTTTAATTTTAATTTTAATTTTAATTTTAATTTTAATTTTAATTTTAATTTTAATTTTAATTTTAATTTTAATTTTAATTTTAATTTTAATTTTAATTTTAATTTTAATTTTAATTTTAATTTTAATTTTAATTTTAATTTTAATTTTAATTTTAATTTTAATTTTAATTTTAATTTTAATTTTAATTTTAATTTTAATTTTAATTTTAATTTTAATTTTAATTTTAATTTTAATTTTAATTTTAATTTTAATTTTAATTTTAATTTTAATTTTAATTTTAATTTTAATTTTAATTTTAATTTTAATTTTAATTTTAATTTTAATTTTAATTTTAATTTTAATTTTAATTTTAATTTTAATTTTAATTTTAATTTTAATTTTAATTTTAATTTTAATTTTAATTTTAATTTTAATTTTAATTTTAATTTTAATTTTAATTTTAATTTTAATTTTAATTTTAATTTTAATTTTAATTTTAATTTTTTTAATTTTAATTTTAATTTTAATTTTAATTTTAATTTTAATTTTAATTTTAATTTTAATTTTTTTAATTTTAATTTTAATTTTAATTTTAATTTTAATTTTAATTTTAATTTTAATTTTAATTTTAATTTTAATTTTAATTTTAATTTTAATTTTAATTTTAATTTTAATTTTAATTTTAATTTTAATTTTAATTTTAATTTTAATTTTAATTTTAATTTTAATTTTAATTTTAATTTTAATTTTAATTTTAATTTTAATTTTAATTTTAATTTTAATTTTAATTTTAATTTTAATTTTAATTTTAATTTTAATTTTAATTTTAATTTTAATTTTAATTTTAATTTTAATTTTAATTTTAATTTTAATTTTAATTTTAATTTTAATTTTAATTTTAATTTTAATTTTAATTTTAATTTTAATTTTAATTTTAATTTTAATTTTAATTTTAATTTTAATTTTAATTTTAATTTTAATTTTAATTTTAATTTTAATTTTAATTTTAATTTTAATTTTAATTTTAATTTTAATTTTAATTTTAATTTTAATTTTAATTTTAATTTTAATTTTAATTTTAATTTTAATTTTAATTTTAATTTTAATTTTAATTTTAATTTTAATTTTAATTTTAATTTTAATTTTAATTTTAATTTTAATTTTAATTTTAATTTTAATTTTAATTTTAATTTTAATTTTAATTTTAATTTTAATTTTAATTTTAATTTTAATTTTAATTTTAATTTTAATTTTAATTTTAATTTTAATTTTAATTTTAATTTTAATTTTAATTTTAATTTTAATTTTAATTTTAATTTTAATTTTAATTTTAATTTTAATTTTAATTTTAATTTTAATTTTAATTTTAATTTTAATTTTAATTTTAATTTTAATTTTAATTTTAATTTTAATTTTAATTTTAATTTTAATTTTAATTTTAATTTTAATTTTAATTTTAATTTTAATTTTAATTTTAATTTTAATTTTAATTTTAATTTTAATTTTAATTTTAATTTTAATTTTAATTTTAATTTTAATTTTAATTTTAATTTTAATTTTAATTTTAATTTTAATTTTAATTTTAATTTTAATTTTAATTTTAATTTTAATTTTAATTTTAATTTTAATTTTAATTTTAATTTTAATTTTAATTTAATTTTAATTTTAATTTTTTTAATTTTAATTTTAATTTTAATTTTAATTTTAATTTTAATTTTTTTTAATTTTAATTTTTTAATTTTAATTTTAATTTTTTTAATTTTAATTTTAATTTTAATTTTAATTTTAATTTTAATTTTAATTTTAATTTTAATTTTAATTTTAATTTTAATTTTAATTTTAATTTTAATTTTAATTTTAATTTTAATTTTAATTTTAATTTTAATTTTAATTTTAATTTTAATTTTAATTTTAATTTTAATTTTAATTTTAATTTTAATTTTAATTTTAATTTTAATTTTAATTTTAATTTTAATTTTAATTTTAATTTTAATTTTAATTTTAATTTTAATTTTAATTTTAATTTTAATTTTAATTTTAATTTTAATTTTAATTTTAATTTTAATTTTAATTTTAATTTTAATTTTAATTTTAATTTTAATTTTAATTTTAATTTTAATTTTAATTTTAATTTTAATTTTAATTTTAATTTTAATTTTAATTTTAATTTTAATTTTAATTTTTTTTAATTTTAATTTTAATTTTAATTTTAATTTTAATTTTAATTTTAATTTTAATTTTAATTTTAATTTTAATTTTAATTTTAATTTTAATTTTAATTTTAATTTTAATTTTAATTTTAATTTTAATTTTAATTTTAATTTTAATTTTAATTTTAATTTTAATTTTAATTTTAATTTTAATTTTAATTTTAATTTTAATTTTAATTTTAATTTTAATTTTAATTTTAATTTTAATTTTAATTTTAATTTTAATTTTAATTTTAATTTTAATTTTAATTTTAATTTTAATTTTAATTTTAATTTTAATTTTAATTTTAATTTTAATTTTAATTTTAATTTTAATTTTAATTTTAATTTTAATTTTAATTTTAATTTTAATTTTAATTTTAATTTTAATTTTAATTTTAATTTTTAATTTTAATTTTAATTTTAATTTTAATTTTAATTTTAATTTTAATTTTAATTTTAATTTTAATTTTAATTTTAATTTTAATTTTAATTTTAATTTTAATTTTAATTTTAATTTTAATTTTAATTTTAATTTTAATTTTAATTTTAATTTTAATTTTAATTTTAATTTTAATTTTAATTTAATTTTAATTTTAATTTTAATTTTAATTTTAATTTTAATTTTAATTTTAATTTTAATTTTAATTTTAATTTTAATTTTAATTTTAATTTTAATTTTAATTTTAATTTTAATTTTAATTTTAATTTTAATTTTAATTTTAATTTTAATTTTAATTTTAATTTTAATTTTAATTTTAATTTTAATTTTAATTTTAATTTTAATTTTAATTTTAATTTTAATTTTAATTTTAATTTTAATTTTAATTTTAATTTTAATTTTAATTTTAATTTTAATTTTAATTTTAATTTTAATTTTAATTTTAATTTTAATTTTAATTTTAATTTTAATTTTAATTTTAATTTTAAT